>NC_041389.1:358448093-358545246 GCF_002162155.2 Triticum dicoccoides
ACAATGACAGTAGAAGGGTGACAACTCGATCTGATCATAATCTGTCAATTGGTTTCTCTCTCAAACATTGTGTCTCGGTGCCCCGCTCGGTAGCCCCCTCGATATGTAGACTTCTCGTGCGTGCACAGCTGTAGTGACGATGACACTGAACCCAGTGTGCCTTGTTTTTACTGATCTCATGTGATAGTTTTCACCCTTTTTTCTATTAATTAACAAGGCAACCTTTTCTTTGTTACTACTAGTGAATCTGAAATCATTCGGGGCAGACATATCACTTCAACCCCATTATCGCAGCAACTATTTTAAAAGAAACTAGCTAGCCGCCCGTGCGTTGCACAGAATATCAAGATGCATTTGTATGAGTAGTTTATCTCATGGGAGAAAAGGCTGAACGAGGGAAGGCCTTATTTGCGAACGTGGAGAGGCGTGTGGGTATATTTTTGCAAAATTGCCATAGTTTCTTTCCTATCCGTTAGATGTAAATCCGACGGCCTATATTGCAGGATGGCACGCACACCATCATCACCAACCCTGTTTTCTACTCCCTCCATTCCTAAATACTCCCTCCGTCCGAAGATACATGTCATCAAAATGGATAAAAAGAGATGTATCTAAAAGTAAAATACGTCTACATACATTTCCTTTTATCCATTTTGATGACAAGTATTTCCGGACGGATGGAGTATTTGTCTTTTTAGAGATTTCAACAAGTGACTATGACCGGACCTTACCAACATACTCAAAAAAGTAGTCCATAATTTTGATGTTACCCTCTTTTGTTGGCGGTGCAGTGCCATCTGGATACCACATAAATAAATCAAGGACAAATCTGACACCTTTCTAAAAAGACATACAGAGCAAAATGAGTGAATCTACACTCTAAAATATGTCTACATACACATCCGTATGTGGTAGTCCATTTGAAATCTGAAAAAGACAGATATTTAGGAACGAATGGAGTATAAGAGTAGACATGGAGATGGTTAGCGCCGGTTGCTCGCAACGCGATGACATGAGTTCTAATTCTGTCTTTTAACTTTAGATATATATATATATATATATATATATATATATATATATATATATATATATATATTACTTATTTAATATATACTTCTTTTGCTACTGTACTGATAGTGGAACCCACAGAGTACTTAGAATACAAGATTAAGGATGGACTTGTTTCTTTTTAACTTTCTGTACGAAGCTGTAGCCACCCTGCAAGTCACGTGTACACTGTACATGCAATTAACTTTTTATAGAGGGATAATCATACAGGCAATTAACTCAAATGGATTGGATGTCACTCTATTATTTCCAGCATAAGAGCATCTCCAATGGCAGCCGGCAAATTTCCTCCCACTTCCTTCCGCGGAGGACGACATCAAACGCCAGCGGCATACATTTTTACAACTCCAACCAACCAGATGAAATTCATGCAAACACGGACTGATTTCACATAAGCATGAAGGATTTCGTATAAAAAAGCCGGATCTTCATATAAACATGATGAATTTCATTACATTTACATGAACTAAGCGGTGCCAATCTGGCTCTCTTGGTATAATTAATACTCCCTCCGTTCGGAAATACTTGTCCTAGAAATGGATGTATCTAGACTTATTTTAGTTATAGATACATAGAATTTATCCATTGTTAGAACAAATATTTCCCGCCAGCTGCAGAGGGAGTACATAATCTAAATGGCCGCCCGCGGATCCCTTTGTCTTCCTCATATCCGTCAGACACTTGCGGGGTCGACGAAGGTCCTCGGAAGAGACGAAGCAGCAAAGAAACCACCTGAATGCGCAGTCGTCGCCTCGGCGGTGGCCTTCGTGGGACCCATGTGGCGGCGGCCTCCCGTGTTCTACTTCTCCTCGATGATGGCGGCGGACACGGAGAAGCTAGCCACCAACTCGTCGCTCTCCACGCACCCGGCTTTTGTCTCTGCCTGCATAGCTGTCAGGACCCCGACTCAATGCCACATTGATCTAGCATGTAACACCTCATATCACTTTGCGGCCTCATGCACGGTATCCCCACGGGTGTCGCCTTACCTTTGGCCGGGACCGTTTGCGCCTTTTGGCACACGTATATGATAGTGTCGCTAGCATCCATATGATAAGGAGCCCGGGCTGACATGGCTAGTCGTAAACCCAAAGTGGCGCTAACTTACAGGGACAGGCATACATGACCCATCAATGAACGTGTCGGTCATCAGCGAGTGAATCTGGGCTGTAGCAACTGGGCTAGCAGGACTCCAGAGAATCTGGGCTGTAGCAGGCTAACAGGACTCTAGTTGACACCGCGTGACATTTCCCTGAAGGGACAGACACAGGCACGAAGAAGGACACATGCCGGCCAGCCTAAGTGTTCCGGAGCAGTAGCAAGCTACCATGGCTCAGTGGAAGCACTAGGAGACATTTCCCGGTAAGAGAGGCTACCAAGGATAAACAACTAGATAGTCAGATCCACACATACCAAGCATTTCAATAACATACACACAATATGCTCAATATGTGCAAATACAACATGGCATCACAACATGACTCTACAACTCAAGTATTTTATTCAATAGGCTCCGAGGAGCAAGATATTACAAACATGGGTCTCAGGACCCAACATTCAGAGCATACAAGTTAAAGCACATGCGGAAGCTTAACATGTCTAAATACAGACAACTACAAATGAAAAAGGCTGAGAAGTCTGACTAACTACCAGATCCTGCCGAGGGCACAAGATTGTAGCTGAGGTAACAAGCTAAACATCGAAGTCCAAGCGGAACTACTAGCAACTGGGCTAGCAGGACTCTAGAGAATCTGGGCTGTAGCAGGCTAACAGGACTCTAGTAGACACCGTGTGACATTTCCCCGAAGGGACAGACACAGGAACGAAGAAGGACACATGCCGGCCAGCCTAAGTGTTCCAGAGCAGTAGCAAGCTACCATGGCTCAGTGGAATCACTAGGAAACATTTCCCGGTAAGAGAGGCTACCAATGATAAACAACTAGATAGTCAGATCCACACATACCAAGCATTTCAATAACATACACACAATATGCTCGATATGTGCAAATACAACATGGCATCACAACATGACTCTACAACTCAAGTATTTTATTCAATAGGCTCCGAGGAGCGAGATATTACAAACATGGGTCTCACGACCCAACATTCAGAGCATACAAGTCAAAGCACATGCGGAAGCTTAACATGTCTGAGTACAGACAACTACAAATGAAAAAGGCTGAGAAGTCTGACTAACTACCAGATCCTGCCGAGGGCACAAGATCGTAGCTGAGGTAACAAGCTAAACGTCGAAGTCCAAGCGGAACTACTAGCGAGACTGAAGTCTCTCTGCAAAAACATAAAATAGGCAAACGTGAGTACAAATGTACCCAGCAAGACTTACATCAGAACTAACTACATATGCATCATTATCAACAAAGGGGGTGGTGGGGTTTAACTGCAGCAAGCCAGCTTTGACTCAGTGGCTATCCTGAACTACGACTGCAAGTAACTCCTTTGAGGTGGCGCACACGAGTCCACATATTCACCATATCAATACACCACTATGGATCCGCTCCCGTCTCCCTACGAGAACGCCATCCATAGCACTCACGCTTATCTTGCGCATTTTAGAGTATCCACTTTCACTTGTCTATGAACTGTAGAGGCAACACAGAAGTCCTTTACCGCAGACACGGCTATTCGAATAGATAATGTTAACCCTGCAGGGGTGTACTTCTTGAAACACGCTCTTGCCACTTACCGCCATGTACACCTCGTGTATCTCAGCAACCTTCAAGCGGAAGCCTGGCGAGGGAGTCGGCCATGACCTGACTAACCACACAAGTTTCTCGTCCAGGTTTATCGCCTATTCGGGTTCCATACGGAAGGAGATCCGGCCGGGGTGTCGCTCCAGCATGGAGATCCGGGTGCCACTTGGTACACCGTGCCACTGCACCTAGTCTGTCCCAAGCCCACCTGTACCGGGTGCCACTTGGTAGACTACTAGCACTACCTACAAACACCAGAAACTAGTTGCAACTCCTGGACAGAGATCGAGTTGATTAATAAGCCGAGAGAGCTTGGAGTGCCCGGAGCCCAATGTGTGGTAGTAACTGTTCACGGATCACAAACACAGAACTCAGTTCCTGAGGACGGCTTCAATGAGACAACCCACCATGTACTCCTACATGGCCTCTCACCGCTACCTTTACCAAATCGTGTTCACACACTTAGCTCACACACGGTAGGACATGTTCACACACCTCCAATTCATCCCCGATGAATCAGACCTGACTCAACTCTAAGCAGTAGCAGGCATGACAAACAAGCATGAATGAGTAGGCACATCAGGGCTCAAACAACTCCTACTCATGCTAGTGAGTTTCATCTATTTACTGTGGCAATGACAGGTCATGCAGAGGAAAGGGGTTCAACTACCGCAACATGTAACAGTTGAATCGTTATTGTCCTAATGCAGTAAAAGAGAGTAGGAGCGAGAGAGTGGGATTGTATCGAAATTAACAAGGGGGTTTTGCTTGCCTGGGACTTCTGAAGATAGCATAGCTCTTCATCGGTGTCATCGAACTCATCGTCGAAACAACGTCTACTGACCTAACTAACTGGGTTAATTAGCGTTTTAACTTAAGCTAACCTAGATTAATTAGGCGGGCTGGTCCCACATGTCATAGACCCAGGGGAGGTCAAATCCCCTGGTCAACCGGGGCTAAGCCACCGACGTTTAGTCGCCGGTGGCAGCTAACGCGGCGGGGCACTCGGGAACGGGCTGTAGTGCCCCGATTGCATCGTGCCTGGGCTCGTTCGAGAGCCCAGACCAGCGCGCGTCGGGTGGTGGAGCCAGCCGGGCCTGCGGCGGCCGGAGGCGACGGTGAGGAGCTCGGCCGCGGCGGCCGAAGATCGGGTGAGGCGCGAGCGGTGGCTACGGTGCATAGGGAGGAGAACAGAGAGGGGGAGGACGGGAAGAAGCTCACGGCAATCTTCTTGGAGTGGACGGCGAGCTCAGGGAGGGCCTGAGGCACTCGGGGCATCGAGGGGGATCTCCGGCGACGGCGGTCTGGGATGAGCTCGGTGAGGGCAGAGGGGCACGTCCGTCTACGTGTGGCGTACCGAGGAGGTCGAGGAAGTCGAGGCGAAGCTCGCAGGCACGGCGAGGAGTCGAGGGCGAGGCGGTGGCGTTGACTACGGCGACAGCGGCTTACGGGGCGTCGGCCATAACAGGAGAGGATGAGGGAGAGAGCCAGGGGGGAGAATGGGGTGTCGGCGGGGTTGGGGCAGCGCCGAGGAGTGGCTTCGAGGCGGCGCCACGCTGTCCAAGCGAGGCAGGCGGCCAGGGAGCTGCGTGGCGAGCTCGGCGTGCGCGGGCGTGCTCCTCTCTGCCTGCCTGGCGAGAGGAAGCAGGTGGCTGGCACGGGCCAGCACAGTGCTGGGCCGGCCAGTGGGCTGCCAGGTGGGCTGCGCCAGGTAAGTGTCTTGGTACTTCTCTCTCTCTCTCTCTCTCTCTCTCTCTATTTTAGTTTATGTTTTCTATTTTTCTGCTGCTGTTTTGGCTTTAGTAAAAATATTAAAGCATTTCTTTAAATGCTGGAATAATTTGTGGACACTCTCTGGATTATTCTAGTGGCCCACATTTAATTTCAGCATTATCTGAGCATTTAAATTATTTATAATGTTTAAATGCCCAAAGTCAAATACAATATGATTTAATTCAAAAATCCAGGAATGACCTAGAGATATGTGCACCATTTTTTGCAGAGGTTTTAAACTAATCCAAAAAGATGAACTTTTCTGAAGGGCATTTTGGGTTCATTGAGAATATTTTTATTTGAACCTAGTTGATTTGATCTGGTGCTAGGGTTTGAGCAATCCCCATTTCAACTTAAGAGAAATTTAAATATGATGCAACACAAGACTAGCTAACCCAGAGCAGACCAGAACTAGGGATGTGACAACTCACCCCCACTAAGGAAGAATCTCAACCCGAGATTCAAGACGTGAGGTAAGAAGACAGAGGGGACACAAAGCTAACACGATCTTCACGATCCAACTTCCCTTCTCGGAGACGCTAATCCATTGCATCATATTGGTCTTGACGTCTTTGTTTTCGGGATCTCCATCCAACACGTGGAAAGAGACAACTCTGCAAGGATGGATCAATTTAATGATCACAAGATCAACTTACGGAACGAGACGTAGAAACATCTCTTGAGCGGAGAGGAAAAAAACACACATCGGGAAGGACGGAAGAAACAATTTGACGAGGGTTTCAAAGTAGTGAGGAAAATAATTGCATGACCCCGTAACGGGGCACCTTGGGGAAGGTGACTCGTAGAATTATTCCCTTAAGTGGCAAAATGGATTACTTTTGATACATAGGTCGTTGGGACTCTTTATGCCAGCCTAAGGCAATTCACAAATGATCGTTTGGAGGGGTTTAGTAGAATGACATACTCGGACTAGTATGGACGATGTGGATTAACTTGTTGAAGACAATGCAATGGATGGTTTTGCTTATCACCGGAAATGGATGGGACCCATGGTAGAATGGCACATTGGCGGTGCAAGCTGGGAACAACAAGCAAATGCTAGAATGATTCTAGTAATTGGGAAATAACTCAACAGACGAGAGTAATTCCATTGTTGAAAAGTTATAGCATAACCGGGGAAAACTGGGAGCAATCCTAGTTAGTGTCGGTGATAAAACCTAGTGCTTGTGCGTGCTCTCAGGAACTTGAGCATTTCCATATTCATCAAGGTTTTACCAACATCCGTGTCAAGGATCCTTGCAACACAACATACTACCATGATGAATAGTGATGGATGATGCAGATGCAAAGGAAGATAACACGTTCTCAGATTTCACCTTAGCGAGGCCAAGGAATCAAAATCTGGAGGATCGACCGAGAGACATTTAGCACTCCGCTTCTAATGTTCTCCCTGATATACTAGCATAACCCATTTATAGATATGGTTTCGTATCTTGAACATCAGGTAAAAGGTCGGACTTCGGAAGCTCAAGAATCCATAAGGAACAATTGTTGGAGTAAATCCTACGAAATCCTTATGGGGAGGTGGCCAACTTTCTCAATCAAGATACTACAATAGTAGGTCTTCCGGTTGGGTGTGTTGGCCACGACATCCAATTTACCGGGTTATAGAGAGACCACTATTATAGTCCTTGGGAAACGTTCAACCATGATATCTGCGTGAGATTCAAATCTGGTTGGTGTCAGGATATTCCAGACTCGTCAAGTCTAGAAAGAAAATGAAAGTTTGCAACACAAATCGACGAGATGACGTTGCGAGATTCTCGGGAAATGAAGTACGATAGCAAGCTCCAAAACATGAGCTGGTTCTGCTGCACACATGTGAACACGTTGTCCCAGACAAACATGACCACATGGTAGTCTTACAACAAAACACTACCGGGTTCAGGTGGGGAACCATCAACGGGGATATCGAAGTCTTGTGCATGAACTAGTATCCGCACATCAACTCCTTTTCCTTGAACAAGTCAATCAGTGGCTTGGTGTTCTAGGGACACAAATAGAATGGAGGTAGCGAGCTTATCAAACCATAGTATACTTCGCACATGCATGACTGACTTGAGATGGTTCTAGAGGAGGCAACATTGACTTTCTCGAATTCACGGCGGCTACTTGCATCAAATGCACATGAATTAGAGGAGGTCACTTCTTTCATCCGAACATATGCTTCATGCATGGGACATGAAGATAATGCGTACAAAAGTTTCCAACACTAGCTTGATGTTCAACATGAATCATGGAGGAGACAATATGCTGCTGATGGGCTCAACAGCAACTCATCGGAATTTCCATATCACTGGATTTCCACCGTTATGTGAACAATGTGATAGTATTGGTCAGACCAAAAGATGTAATGGTGTATGCTCGAGGGATCAACCGCGAGTAAGACAACATTACGAACATCGTTGGTTCTGACTTGATTTGAGGATAGCCCACACTCAAATCAATGTTTTGATAAGATGATAGATCCAACAACTGATCACGAGGAGCAATCGATGAAGATATCATCTTTCTTCAACACACATATAAAAAAGATATCCCTTTGAAATGAACTAAGTTTAAGCAAAGATTTTATCTTCCAACTCCCCAAGTTGTTGTTTAGCTCAACCAACTAGTTCAGGGTATCCAACACAAAATCTTGGAGAATAGGTGGTTTACAAGAAACCAACTTGATCACGAGCTCAACATAACGGTCGGGTGACGACCTGGTGATACTTCCGAGAAGATATCTGAAAATCATGAACCACCGATATGTTACTAAGCTCGAGAACAATCTTGCTTTCGAGGCAAGACGATGTGACCAGAAGAGCGAGAGATTGACACAATCCTAACTCATTGATCGAGGAATGCACCAGAAATAAGGACTAGGCAGCACAATCTATCTTAGAATGATGATTCAAGAACCAACACGCTAAGAATGAAATTATTGTCCATTAACTACCAAGCAACAAGGTTGCTAGGAGTATTGATTTCACACATCACAATTTACTTGTCGGCACTCCAGTTGCGACAACACGGAACCGAGGAATGAATAATGGTGGCAAGAAGTATCACTACGTCAATAATCCATAAGAGAAGGTGCAATCCTCATGACATTCCTGACATAAAGTGGGTAATACTTCAGGGTAGAACAGAATCAAAAACTGGATTGGCATTTTGATCTGCGAGGTACAACTACTTTGACCCAATCCTGGATATGGATGAGGTACTGGAGTTTGTTTCTCCTAGTCATTCCGATTAGAATGGCTTGATGGACCACATGAGTGATGGGCATCGATAACACGAGTGCACGACTACTCCTGACTATCAATTGATAGACAGGGGTCAGAATACAACTAAAGAGGGGCAACTCAAGGAACATGTAACTTTCTGAGTTGTGGATGCATATATTAGTATGTCGAGCAAAGCTCAACATTTCTTCCGGATAGCCCATGCAGAAAGGTAGAACTGGCAGAGTCACAACATAGAGTCAAGAACTCCTCAAGATCACTCCGGTTGTGATCCTTCGGTTCAACGAGGAACTTCTTCCATAAGTAGTTCATGGTATTTGGAAGAAAGATATACCACGAAACTCGAGGACTAATGCAAAGGTTGCTAATATCCTGACGGAACGAGCAAACACTATCAACATGAGGTAAGTAGGGTGAATCTCGGGTTCAAGAACCCAGGAGTAGAATACCTACTACTAGGTAGCATCACAGGATGCTTTCGAGAATAATGGCCAGAATCATCACACTGAGAACACAAAACATGGCAAGATTTCTAGATGATCCCTTAAGACACCTAGGGTCATAACAATAATTCCAACATATATGTCGAGGCAATAGAGTACCTCAACTCAACAATTGGTGTGATTAACCTGGCCTAAAGGGACATCGAAACCAGAGGGAAAGGTTTTTGCAAATGCATCAGATTGTTTAGAAACCTGGGATGACTCGGACAGCATAACGGCTGTAAATGATCAAGATGATTTGAGACATCCTGCAAAATCATGGCATAACCGCTCAATATCACAATATCAAGGTTTTGAGGCCAGCTATGAACACACAGAAGTAGTAGGAACTTAACTGAGGCTTGAAACCAACAATCTTACAAGTCTACAGAGTAGTAACACATGATCCTAATAGAAAGAAGAGAAAGCCTAGTTTCTTAACCCCGTTGGAGAGACAAGATGACTCAGATCAGAGGGCATAAGGTATAAGGAGTAAAAGAGCCTTACGTTCCATCCCACAATCAATTCCCTTATATAACTAAAGAATTTCTAGACTCAACTTCGACCAGTTTGGCTTGGTAATCCTACAGGCAGTCAAGCTCTGATACCAAAGCCGTCAGGACCCCGACTCAATGCCACATTGATATAGCATGTAACACCTCATATCACTTTGCGGCCTCACGCACGGTATCCCCACGGGTGTCACCTTAACTTTGCCCGGGACCATTTGCGCCTTTGGGCACACGTATATGATAGTGTCGCTAGCATCCATATGATAAGGAGCCCGGGCTGACATGGCTAGTCGTAAACCCAAAGTGGCGCTAACTTACAGGGACAGGCATACATGACCCAGCAACGAACGTGTCGGTCATCAGCGAGTGAATCCGGACTGTAGCAACTGGGCTAGCAGGACTCTAGAGAATCTGGGCTGTAGCAGGCTAACAGGACTCTAGTAGACACCGTGTGACATTTCCCCGAAGGGACAGACACAGGAACGAAGAAGGACACATGCCGGCCAGCCTAAGTGTTCCAGAGCAGTAGCAAGCTACCATGGCTCAGTGGAATCACTAGGAAACATTTCCCGGTAAGAGAGGCTACCAATGATAAACAACTAGATAGTCAGATCCACACATACCAAGCATTTCAATAACATACACACAATATGCTCGATATGTGCAAATACAACATGGCATCACAACATGACTCTACAACTCAAGTATTTTATTCAATAGGCTCCGAGGAGCGAGATATTACAAACATGGGTCTCACGACCCAACATTCAGAGCATACAAGTCAAAGCACATGCGGAAGCTTAACATGTCTGAGTACAGACAACTACAAATGAAAAAGGCTGAGAAGTCTGACTAACTACCAGATCCTGCCGAGGGCACAAGATCATAGCTGAGGTAACAAGCTAAACGTCGAAGTCCAAGCGGAACTACTAGCGAGACTGAAGTCTCTCTGCAAAAACATAAAATAGGCAAACGTGAGTACAAATGTACCCAGCAAGACTTACATCAGAACTAACTACATATGCATCATTATCAACAAAGGGGGTGGTGGGGTTTAACTGCAGCAAGCCAGCTTTGACTCAGTGGCTATCCTGAACTACGACTGCAAGTAACTCCTTTGAGGTGGCGCACACGAGTCCACATATTCACCATATCAATACACCACTATGGATCCGCTCCCGTCTCCCTAAGAGAACGCCATCCATAGCACTCACGCTTATCTTGCGCATTTTAGAGTATCCACTTTCACTTGTCTATGAACTGTAGAGGCAACACAGAAGTCCTTTACCGCGGACACGGCTATTCGAATATAAGGTTAACCCTGCAGGGGTGTACTTCTTCACACACGCTCTCGCCACTTACCGCCATGTACACCTCGTGTATCTCGGCAACCTTCAAGCGGAAGCCTGGCGAGGGAGTCGGCCACGACCTGACTAACCACACAAGTCTCTCGTCTAGGTTTATCGCCTATTCGGGTTCCATCCGGAAGGAGATCCGGCCGGGGTGTCGCTCATGGCCCCAAGCGATGTGAGTAGGGTTCCCAAGCCCACCATCCGGGTGCCACATGGTAAACCGTGCCACTACACCTAGTCTGTCCCAAGCCCACTTGTACCGGGTGCCACTTGGTAGACTACTAGCACTACCTACAAACACTAGAAACTAGTTGCAACTCCTGGACAGAGATCGAGTTGATTAATAAGCCGAGAGAGCTTGGAGTGCCCGGAGCCCAATGTGTGGTAGTAACTGTTCATGGATCACAAACACAGAACTCAGTTCCTGAGGACGACTTCAATGAGACAACCCACCATGTACTCCTACATGGCCTCTCACCGCTACCTTTACCAAATCGTGTTCACACACTTAGCTCACACACGGTAGGACATGTTCACACACCTCCAATTCATCCCCGATGAATCAGACCTGACTCAACTCTAAGCAGTAGCAGGCATAACAAACAAGCATGAATGAGTAGGCACATCAGGGCTCAAACAACTCCTACTCATGCTAATGGGTTTCATCTATTTACTATGGCAATGATAGGTCATGTAGAGGAAAGGGGTTCAACTACCGCAGCATGTAACAGTTGAATCGTTGTTGTCCTAATGCAGTAAAAGAGAGCAGGAGCGAGAGAGTGGGATTGTATCGGAATGAACAAGGGGGTTTTGCTTGCCTGGCACTTCTGAAGATAGCATAGCTCTTCATCGGTGTCATCGAACTCATCGTCGGAACAACGTCTACTGAGGGGGAACAACACCGGCAAACAAAGAAGGAACACAATCAATGCAATGCAGCAATATGATGCATGATCATGACATGGCAATATGTTGTTGATTGGGCTAATGCAACTAGCAACCAGATTAAATGAAGTTGATTTGAATCAAGGATGCAAATTCAAACTCCATATGTGATCTCTTAAATGCCATTTAATTGAATTGTCCTAAACAGCAGCCATAAGTTGTTCTAACATGCATGACAAAGGTACAGATGGTTAGATTGGATTTTTCTGATCATTTTTCATATATAAATTATTTCATTCTGAGCTACGGTTGAATTTATATGAATTTTAGAAGTTTATACTATTTTCTGGAATTTCCTGGTTATTTTAAATTAGACTTAAACCAGAAAATAGTTTACTGCGCCAGCATGACATCATGCTAACGTCAGCAGGTCAATGGGCGGATCAGGTCAAACTGACCAGTGGGCCCGCGTGTCAGTTACTAACCTAACTAACTGGGTTAATTAGCGTTTTAACTTAAGCTAACCTAGATTAATTAGGCGGGCTGGTCCCACATGTCATAGACCCAGGGGAGGTTAAATCCCCTGGACAACCGGGGCTAAACCACCGGCGTTTAGCCGCCGGTGGCAGCTGATGCGGCGGGGCACTTGGGAACGGGCTGTGGTGCCCCGTTCGCAGCATGACTAGGCTCGTTCGAGAGCCCAGACCAGCGCGCGTCGGGTGGTGGGGCCAGCCGAGCCTGGGGCGGCCGGAGGCGACGGCGAGGAGCTCGGCCGCGGCGGCCGGAGCTTGGGTCAGGCGCGAGCGGTGGCTATGGTGCACAGGGAGGAGAACAGAGAGGGGGAGGACGGGAAGAAGCTCACGGCGATCTTCTTGGAGTGGACGGCGAGCTCAGGGAGGGCCTGAGGCACTCGGGGCGTCGAGGGGGATCTCCGGCGACGGCCGTCGGGGACGAGCTCGGTGAGGGTAGAGGGGCGCGTCCGTCTACGTGTGGCGAACCGAGGAGGTCGAGGACGTCGAGGCGAAGCTCGCAGGCACGGCGAGGGGTCGAGGGAGAGGCGGTGGCGTCGACTACGGCGGCGGCATCTTACGGGGCGTTGGCCATAACGGGAGAGGACGAGGGAGAGAGCCAGGGGAGAATGGGGTGTCGGCGGGGTCGGGGCAGCGCTGAGGAGTGGCTTTGAGGCGTCGCCACGCTGTCCAAGCGAGGCAGGCGGCCAGGGAGCTGCATGGCGAGCTCGGTGTGCGCGGGCGCGCTCCTCTCTGCCTGCCTGGCGAGAGGAAGCAGGTGGCTGGCACGAGCCAGCACAGTGCTAGGCCGGCCAGTGGGCTGCCAGGTGGGTTGCGCCAGGTAAGTGGCTAGGTACTTCTCTCTCTCTTTCTATTTTAGTTTATGTTTTCTATTTTCCTGCTGCTGTTTTGGCTTTAGTAAAAATACTAAAGCATTTTGTAAAATGCTGGAATAATTTGTGGACACTCTGTTGATTATTCTAGTGGCCCACATTTAATTTCAGCATTATCTGAGCATTTAAATTATTTATAATGTTTAAATGCCCAAAGTCAAATACAATATGATTTAATTCAAAAATCCAGGAATGACCTAGAGATATGTGCACCATTTTTTGCAGAGGTTTTAAACCAATCCAAAAATGATGAACTTTTCTAAGGGGCATTTTGGGTTCATTGAGAATATTTTTATTTGAACCTAGTTGATTTGATCTGGTGCTAGGGTTTGAGCAATCCCCATTTCAACTTAAGAGAAATTTAAACATGATGCAACACAAGACTAGCTAACACAGAGCAGACCAGAACTAGGGATGTGACAATAGTGCTGCCGCAGGCACGGGAGGCGTGCCCATAGACACGGGAGAGTGGAGAAAATGGTGAAGGAGGAGATGGGGGAGCGGTGGAGGGGTGCGATTCTTGCCTGCTGTCTGTCTGGCCTCGTGTAAATAGAGGGCGGACGGTAGGAGCTTGGCCGGTGTCTGGCCTCGTTTAAACTGAGGGCGGACAGGAGGAGCTCGGTCGGTGTTGCATTTAATTCCGGCCCGCTCATGAACGAATGTGTGGCCGTAGTAGGGTTCTCGGTTTGCGTGCGGGTTTAACGAAGGGGGTTTAATGGAGGCGAGGAGGCGTGTTCAGGCGGCCGTGCAGCGGGCAGCGTAGTACTATTCGATTTGACAGCAGTAATGAGCCGTCAAATCACAAAGGCCCTCACCTCTCGTGAAACCGACCAAGCTAGACTTCCCCGCCCTCTAGCCTTTTAAAAAATGTATATACTCCACTTTTGTACAGTAGAAGTATCGATGGATTGCGCCATGGAGCAAAACTTGAAATAAAAAAAAAGGTGGTACATATAGAGAGTGCTCGTCGGCAAATTATGCATATAGTACTATTAAAAAGGCTAGTCACAATAATGGTGTCCAGCACAACCCACCCCTCAAATAAAACTAAGCACCCTGGAATTCTTTGACAAAACTAAGCACCCTTAAATTCTTTGACAACTAAACTGCTGGATATATGATGTTGGCCATATATATTGTGCGTATATAATGTGAAGAAACGAGTGGTAGTACTATAACAACTAAAAGATGAAATGTAAGAAATACTAGTATGTACGTACTGAAGAGTAGAAACATAACATAGTTCTGTTGGGGGCTCAGCACAACACACCCCTCAAATTAAACTAAGCACACCTGAAATTAAACTATTGCAACTAATCTGGTAGACAGTGCATGAGAACTACCATGAGCAACGGCACTGACACCTTACTCGGAGTCCTCGTCCACGTCCTCGACTTCGTCCTTGTCCTTCTTCCTCTTGGCTGATACTTCTTTGCTTGAACTGCACACTTGTCTCTTGCTCTTCATCCAACCCTTGTAGATATTGAAACAAAGGTAGCCATCCATTGTAGCATAGTGGATGTGTCTATATCTAGTACATTCCGCTGCCATGCATGACGATGAAACGTGTAATGAGGTTTATCCAGTTTACGGTACGAAGGATGAACCATGGCTCCTGCCAGGGTGAGCATTAAAGGCTGGCCACCAGAGGGCAGTAGCCGATTCTTCTGGAGGTCGAAGGGGTTGCCTACAATGAGGCCTATCCGACCCAGGACTTCTTTGTCGTTCGCAAAGTCCACAGTAATGAATTTTACTAGGTTGCTCTCGAGGAAGTTCTTAAAATCCAGGCATTCAACATCGGCGTGTCATATGTGGTAGACCAAGCATAAGTCATGCACGCAAACCTGGATCACGGCGGGCTTCTTCCTCTCTTCGTCCTTTAGATCCTTCTCTCGTCCCAGGACTGTGGTGTACTCAACATCTAGCCCAGCAACCCACTCATCATCTGAGTTTTCAAACATGCGTCTGAAGCGAGAAAGGCATCCTTTCACCGTCATGGAAGAACGGGTGTAGATGACGTCGAACTCATCGCCGGTGATGGTTCTAACCTTGTACTCACCGCTGATCATGGAGATTTGGGACGCCATGGATTTGGGAGGAGTGTTAGGATTAGTGGAACTACCGTAATGTGAAAGGACAGGACGACTAGGAGCGAACCGCCGTAATATTAAAGGACGTGCGGGGACGAGTAGGAGCGAACTGCCAGCGTGCGAAGGGCAGGGTAGTGTGAGGGAGTCCTAGATTAGGGGGTGTCCAGACAGCCGGACTATATGCTTTGGCCAGACTGTTGGACCGTGAAGATACAGGACTCAAGACTTCGTCCCGTATCCGGATGGGACTCTCCTTTGCGTGGAAGACAAGCTTGGAGATTCGGATATTAGATCTCCTTCTTTGTAACCGACTCTGTGTAACCCTAGCCTCCTCCGGTGTCTATATAAACTAGAGGGTTTAATCCGTAGAGGACAATAATAATCATCATAGGCTAGCTTGTAGGGTTTAGCCTCTACGATCTCGTGGTAGATCAACTCTTGTAATACTCATATCATCAAGATCAATCAAGAAGGAAGTAGGGTTTTACCTCCATCGAGAGGGCCCGAACCTAGGTAAAACATCGTGTCCCCTGCCTCCTGTTACCATTAGCCTTAGACGCACAGATCGGGACCCCCTACCCGAGAACCGCCGGTTTTGACACCGACATTGGTGCTTTCAATGAGAGTTCCTCTATGTCGTTGCTGCAAGGCTTGATGGCTCCTTGAATCATCAACAACAACGCGGTCCAGGGTGTGACTTTTCTCCCCGGACAGATCTTTGTGTTCGGCGGCTTCGCACTGCAGGCCAATTCGCTTGGCCGTCTGGAGCAGATCGACAGCTATGCCCCTGGCCATCAGGTCAGGCTCGGAAACTTGAACTACACGGCCGATATCCGCGGAGACTTGATCTTTGACAAATTTGGGCCTATGCCAGGAATGCCGAACAGTCACGACGAGCACAGCTTAGACCTGTTGTCGGACAACACTCAAGATATCACACCTGCAGGAGTTCCGGACCTAAATCCGGGGCAGATCGCATCGTCCGAGGACTGGTGGACGGACCCCGCCTCGGAGGCCGCACACTCATCGGCGGTAGAGCCGAACACAGACTCCACCTGCAAGGAAGCCTGTGTTACCGAACCCCCGGACTCGTGTCCGGCTGTAGGTTCCAGACCGCACGCCCCCGAGCCCGCCGAATCTGGTTGGGCTCCAGTAATGGAGTTCACCGCTGCGGATATCTTACAGCACTCGCCCTTTGGCGACATGCTGAACTCATTAAAGTCTCTCTCTTTGTCAGGAAACTCTTGGCCGAACTATGCCCGTCTCGAGTGGGAAGCAAGCGACGAGGAAATTCGTTGCCCACCCACCACCCACTTCATTGCCACTGTCGATGATTTGACCGATATGCTTGACTTCGACTCCAAAAACATCGACGGTGTGGACGACGATGCAGGAGAAGAATAGGAACCACCGCCCACGGGGCGCTGGACAGCCACCTCCTTGTATGATACATATATGGTGGACACTCCGAAAGAAACCAACGGCGATGAGGCAATGGAGGATAACCCTCTCAAGGAAGAAAGAAAGCATGGACGTCATCGGCGCCGCTCCAAACCCCGCAACAACAATATCGGCACAGGAGACGAAAACAATCCGGATGGTGCCGAATATGAATACAACCCCGATCAGCCTACCTTCGACCAGGCCGAACAGAAAGACGGGCAGGTCAGCCCGGACGAACAAGCGACGGATGGACACTCGGAAAAGGACAACTACATTCCCCCCTCCGAAGACGAGATGAGCCTCGGCGACGATCCCGTAGAGCAGGTTCGCCTCCAGCTTCGGCTTATGGCCACCGCAAGAAGCCTGAAGAAGAAGCAGCAGCAGCTCCAAGCTGACCAAGATCTGCTCATAGACAGATGGACTAAGGTCCTGGCAGCCGAGGAATACAGACTCGACCGCCCCACCAAAGGATACCCAAAGCACAATTTGCTACCTCAACTTGAGAAGGAGGTCCTAAAGCCCACAGCCCGACGCCAATACATCACGATCCGGAGCAATACGCAGGAAACGCGAGGCAGCATCCGTAAACCTCGACGCAACAGACATAAGCATCACAAAAATAATGATGACACCCAAGACAAGGCAGTTGGTGCCGGATTCCGCGGCCCCCAGTCCGGTCAGCGGAAAGAGAACAACTCAGGCCCATCCGGCCCGGGCAGCATACTCGACCAACCATGTCAAATTCATGGTACCCCTAGAAGGGCGGCCAATCATACCAATAGAGAATGCCAGATCTTCAAAACAAAATGGCCGGTCGTGCGCCGGAAACAATGAAAAGAGGTCTCAAACAATGAAGAGCCCAGACCACCAAACATTGTGAGGTAAAAGGAAAATCCTCCGCAAACCAACAAGGGAACAAATGTGTAGTCCTCGGGATGCCGACTCAACAATACAAGTCACCCCACGGTACCAAAATACGGCCGATCATCTCCAACCACACAGACCGTCCAGCCAATCTGAACCATGGCAATTCAATTGAACTTACCATCGACCCAATAGTTGGTGGGTGCCACCTCACAGAAGCCCCTATGGGCATAAACAACAGCTCAAACTTGCTGCGCCAAGACACAGTTCACCAGATAGGTATTGATCACTCGAGGATCAAACCCACTAAAAACATTTTCTCAAAGATGTCGTTCCAGGTGTAAAGGCCAAGTCTTACAGGCCCACCACACTGGAGGTTGTCTTCGGATCACCAAACAAACACCATGCCGAAGAGTAAGTCTTCGGCATTTTCCCCTTATACAGTAACTACTATATACTACCGGGACGACCGCGTTGGCTCAACTCAACATGGTACCATATCATGCCAAACCCACGTGACATGGTCACAATTATGGGCAAGGCCGAACTCCACCCCGAGATTGGAAATTATACCGCTGCCGAGATAGCGAGTTGTGCCCATCTATCGAACTTCGATTCGACAGCCAACCCACCGGACACCAATAGAGGAGTCCGAGCTACTTTATGACATGATAACCCGGCTCGACCAGGCTCCGATCAAGCACCCGTGGTTTAACCACCCTATGACATGCAACTGCCTCTAAGCATTTTCCTCTACATGCTCACTTTTGCGCAGAACAGGACTCGCGACATGAAATCAGCCCGGACGTACAAGGTGGGAACACACAAGTATCCCCCAAGGAGACAGCTCGAATACAGTTCGGATCCGCACACATCCTCCTTCCGTCCGGCCACGACAGGTTCCGCCAGCATACCTCTTTTCATAGCATAAACCGTACTCATACGCATAGACGTGTTACTCCACGTAGAATTAAATAACACTTACCGGTCGTCATTCCTCATTGACGCTTTTTTTCGTCATAACGGCACCCGCACATAGTGTCATGCCCCATTATGCCAGGGGCTTCATTGTACTCATAATATGACAACAAAGTCCGGCCACCTTGTCGGTCGCTCGGCACCCCGAACTTATAGCACTATATGCATCAGCTCTGAATCATGTCCTGGGTCATTAGTTGGGTTTTCCCGGCTCCCATGTTTTGGTACCTTACGTTCCGCTCTATCGGCTAAGGTAGCGCTAGGAGAACTACTGCGATTGTGTCCCTTTTCTTCCGGACGAGCACCTCAGTAGAGAAAGCCGAAAACTGACTGTCATGATACGGCGAGAGCTGGTCAGCTGTTCAAGAGGTTGTAAAATCTTTAAGGATTTATTTTGCATAATGCCATAACAAATGCAGAGTGCGACGGATCGGTCTTCCGATCAGGCGCTGTAAGAGCCCCTCCTACGGTCTTCCGAACACCAGGGGCTACGCCTACCATACTTGAATTCCTATGGCTAAGTGAGAGTAATAAAGCCCTATAGTCTGATTGCCTGGTTCGTGGTGATGAACACCTCCATCAAGGACCCAAAAATGGGATAAAGAGTGTTCAGGTATGTCCTGAACACCCCCGTACTTTCTACGTGGGGGCAGAAGCCGACGACTGGCCAACTCTCAGGATTTATATATATACTAAACGGCCGCACAGGAAGAAAAACTTTCATATAACTAGCAAATATATAATAACAGTGCCAGTATCCCGCATTACAAAGGACAGCATGACTGTCTTCAGGGAAATATAGTGTCTTTGGTACACTGTTCCGCCACAAGGCGGGCTCCTTTCAGGACACCCTCATAATATCATTCGGGCTTGCGATGCTCCTTACCCTCCGGTGGTCCCTCAGTCATCAGCTTTTCAGCATCAAGCTTCCCCCAGTGCACCTTCGCACGGGCAAATGCCATGCGTGCACCTTCTATACAGACCGACCGCTTAATGACTTCGAGCCGAGGGCAAGCACCAACAATCTGCTTCACGAGTCCGAAGTAACTGCTTGGAATTGGCTCAGCGGGCCATAGCCGGACAACTAAGTCCTTCATGGCTAGTTCAGCCGCCTGGTGCAGTTCGATCAGCTGCTTCAGCTGATCGACAAAGGGCACCGAATAATTCGGCGCCACATACTGCGACCAGAAATGCTTCTCTACAGACTTATTCTCTTCAGTCCGGTAGAATTGGGCAGCATCAGATATGCTACGTGGCAGGTCCACAAACGCTCCTGGAGAAACAAGAATTCAGTTTGCCGCTTAGAGTTTCTCCTATTACTATATAAAAATTGTTTTGAGTAAAAAAGCCTTACCAGCCGCAATCCTCCTTGCCTCATGAATGTCATTCAGAGCACCTCGGGCTTCCTCCCAAGCATCATTTGCGGCTTGAAGAGCTTGTGCGAGTTCGGATTCTTTCCCTGCTAGATTTTTCTCCAAGGTCTCGCTTTTCTTCACGGCCTCCTGAGGCTCTCTTTCAGCTTCAATGACCCTGGCCTCGTGCTTCTCGCGGAGAGCCTGCCTTGCGGCATCCTTCTTGTCGGCTTCGGCCACAGCCTTCTTCAGTGCCTAAATTTCGGCATTTGCTCCTGGAGCACACAATACAAATATTTTCATCAGGCACAACTGCCCATTTGTGCTTAACTTGTCAAAAGGTTTCTACATACCTTGCTTGTCGTCCAACTGCTTCTTCACTCGGCCAAGTTCTTCTTCGGCCCGTTCCAGACTCTGCTTTAGTTCGGACACCTCCGCAGTATGAGAGGCAGTCGTCGCTACAGATGCCTGTTTTCAAACAAAGAGATACATGTCATCAACCGAGTCTCCTACAAAGTGGAAATTTGATCCCCTGTCCGGTTCTCTCTCTTTCACCGGACAGTGCATCAAGGGCTACCGTTCATACTACGACAATCTTCAAGGGTTTCTAAAAACATACCTCAAAGCCTTTTATAAGGCTAAGGCAGGATTCATTCAGTCCACTCTCGGCGGATTGAATCTTTTCAATCACCGCACCCATGAGGGCGCGATGTTCATCAATGATGGACTCATTCTTTAGCGCTGTCGGTAGGCCGCCTTACATCTCTGCTTGGACAGAGGTTGCTGGTGGAGCGGGCTTGCCTCCCTCTTTCAAGGGGAGCTGCTCGCCCGATCCTGGAGCTTTAAAGGTCTCTAGGACCGTGTTCGGCTACGGGCCAAATCTAAGATCGCCCCCGCCGTCAACGTTTATGGGAACCGTTGTTCCTGTGTATCCGGGCCCAGAGGTGTGCCCTGCCTAGTCTGGGTCCTGCTGGGACGACACGTCAGTGTCACGTCCAGGCTTCGGGGAAGGGCCCTCCGGAGGCGTCTCGCTCTCCAGGGCATCTGAGCTCAGCGAATCCTCCGATGAGGACTGTTCGGCGTGAGACCTCGCTGGGCTGCACAAAGTATGGCGATGGTTAAACTACAGCACCCTAGTAATCCTGGGCGCGTAGGTATGTTCGGATTTTGTGTACTCACGATTTTACCAGGGGCTGGGCCCTGGGATCCCACTCCGGGCTGCTATTGGCAGCCGTGGTGGACGCCTCCGGGAGGGAACTTTTTCCCCTCTTTGGTGATTCGGCCTCCAGGGATGAGGAAGCCGTCCTTTTCTTCCCTCCCCCCGTGGAGGACTCATCTTCTTCCTCCTCCTCTTCGTCTTCGGAGGAAGGATGGGCACTGGAGTCTTCGGATTTTGTGTCCGGAGCACCGCGGTGATGGAGGCCACTCCGGGTCTCCTTGGCCTTCTTGGAGGCCTCTTTCTTCGGTGCCTTGTAAGGCGCTGGGACCAGCATCTTCGTTAGAATAGGTCCTGCCGGTTCCTCCGGCAGCGGGGCCGGATAGTGTATCCGCCCCACCTTCTTCGTCCATTCCTGGGATAATTGCAGAAAGCATGATAAAGTGTCTCCCTCGGGATATGCCAGCTAAACATGGATAGACAGAACATAGCGATAACTTACCGGACTTGCAGAGCGTGACAGTTGATACCTGCGGTCCTCGGCGGAGCCCGGCCACGGTTTGCCGGACTTGAAGAGCACCTTATAGATGTCTTTGTGTGAGGAGCCGTAGAGCTCCCGTAGGGTCTGGTGCTCGGCCGGGTCGAATTCCCACAAATTGCAGGCTTGGTGCTGGCAAAGGAGAACGAGGAGAACTAACATCACCTGGACTACATTGACGAGTTTGACATCCTTGTCTACCACGCTCTGGACGCGTGCTTGGAGCACCAACAACTCATCGGATGAGGACTAGTTCAGGCCCTTCTTGGGCCAGGACGTTAGTCGCAGGAGGGCTCTGGATCTGAATTCAGGAGCAGCGGCCCACTTTTTGTCATGCGGCTCGGTGATATAGAACCACTGCTGCTGCCACTCCTTGACGGAATCATTGAAGGTGCCCGTCGGCCATGTGACCTTGGGCACCTTGCTCACCATGGCTCCGCCACACTCAGCGTGCTCGCTGTTCACCACCTTGGGCTTTACATTGAAGATCTTCAGCCATAAGCTGAAGTGGGGCGAAATACGGAGAAAGGCCTCACACACGATGATAAACGTCGAGATGTTAAGGAAAGAATTAGGGGACAGATCATGAAAATCAATCCTGTAATAATACATGATACCGCGAACAAATGGGTGAAGGGGAAACCCGAGCCCGCGGACAAAATGAGGAAGAAACACGACCCTCTCGTGGGGCTCTGGATTGGGGACGATCTGTCCCGCCATCGGAAGACGGTGGCCGATTTTCTTGGCCAGGTACCCAGCCTCTCGAAGCTTTTTGATATCCTTCTCCCGAATGGTAGAGGCCATCCATTTGCCTCATGTGCCGGATCCGGACATCTTCGGAGACCCTCTTTTCGGTGGAGGAGAAGAGTTCTTGGGCGCTAGGGCTCGAGCGAAGGGGAACGGACGAGCGGAAGGGAAAGGCGTGGGTAAAGAAGAAGAGGCCTTATCTCTTTATAGAGGCAATAAAGACTTTTGCGCCTCCCTACTTGCCTGGTGGAACCTGCTCGTTCCCCACTCGCCGCGATTGGCGGTACGATTGGGCTACCCATGCCCATATTGATGAAATCCCCACGATAAGGGGAACACAATCTCTGCTTCGACAAGACGTGCCTGGGAAACCACCTCGCAGTATGTGCGGTGACTGGCTGTGGGAAGACGGTTCAATAATGACTCGACCATGGTGTGATATCACGTCATCTAAAGATGTCAGCAGGTTATATTTTTGGAATATCATTCTCTCTACGATGGCATGTGAAAATCGTCTTGCAGATCCGGACACGATTTAAGTGTTCAAGATTTACTTTGGAGTATTCGGAGATGGAACCCGCCTTGCAATGCTGAAGAGAAACTGCGCGCCGGACTCACCGTCATTGAAGCCTGGTTCAGGGGCTACTGAGGGAGTCCTGGATTAGGGGGTGTCCGGACAACCGGACTATATGCTTTGGCTGGACTGTTGGACCGTGAAGATACAAGACTCAAGAATTCGTCCCATATCCGGATGGGACTCTCCTTTGCGTGGAAGACAAGCTTGGCAGTTCGGATATTAGATCTCCTTCTTTGTAACCGACTCTGTGTAACCCTAGCCTCCTCCGTTGTCTATATAAACCGAAGGGTTTAATCCGTAGAGGGACAACAATAATCATCATAGGCTAGCTTCTAGGGTTTAGCCTCTACGATCTCGTAGTAGATCAACTCTTGTGATACTCATATCATCAAGATCAATCAAGCAGGAAGTAGGGTTTTACCTCCATCGAGAGGGCCCGAACCTGGGTAAAACATCGTGTCCCCTGCCTCCTATTACCATTAGCCTTAGACGCACAGATCGGGACCCCCTGAAAGTGCTAGTATCGACTAGAGGGGGGGTGAATAGGCGATTTTTATGAAAGTCTTCAAGACTTAGGAGTTTTGAAGACAAACAACAGAAATGACCTGATTGATATGCAGCGGAAGATAAACTACCCTAAGCAAGCCATAGTCAAGTATGCAATGATGTGAAAGTACAGGACTAATAGCAGCTAGGTAGTAAGGATCAGGATGGAAGATAGTATGAAGCCAATCAACAATAGTAGTCAAGCAATGAAGTCAAACAGATACACAGATAGGCAATGACTTCACGAAGACAAACTTAAGTAAGGTTGGAAAGGGATAGAACCAGTCGCTTGTTGAAGACACAGGATTTGTTAGACCAGTTCCAGTTGCTGTGACAACTGTACGTCTGGTTAGGGAGGCTGAGATTTAACTCAGAAGACCGTGTCTTCACCTTATTCCCCTTGAGCTAAGGACACCAAGTCCTCGCCCAATCACTCTGGTAAGTCTTCAAGGGAGACTTCCAAACCTTCACAGACTTCGTTCACCGGCAATCCACAATGACTCTTGGATGCTCAGAACGCGACGCCTAACCGGCTGGAGGATTCACAGTCCTCAAGTGTAATAAGTCTTCAGGTCACACAGACAGAAAGACTTCAGTGATGCCTAACACTATTTGGCTCTGGGTGTTTGGGCTTTGTCCTTGCAAGGATTTCTCTCTCTCAAATGCTTCGAGGTGGGTTGCTCTCAAACGACAAAAGCCGTGCACAAACTCTGAGCAGCCACCAATTTATGGTGTAGGGGGTGGGCTATTTATAGCCACTAGGCAACCCGACCTGATTTGTCCAAAATGACCCTGGGTCACTAAGGAACTGACATGTGTTCCAGCGGTCAGATTTCAAACACACGCGGCAGCTTTACTTGGGCTACAAGCAAAGCTAACTCATCCAGCTCTGGATAAGATTTGCTCTCATTGTCTTCGCTTGAAGACATAGGATTTGAGTTGAGCATCACTTCAGTCACTCTGACTAGTTCACTTGGACCCCACTTAACAATACGGTGGTTCCTATGACTCAACAAAGAAGAAAAGGAAACAACAAAACCACAGAGTCTTCGCGCTCCATAGTCTTCACGAAATGTCTTCTCATGTCATAGTCTTCAATATGCATATCTTCTCATACCACCATTGTCTTCAATGTCTTCACACATTTTTAGGGGTCATCTCCGGTAGGTAAATCGAAACAATGAGGGACACTACCTGCGTTATCCTGCAATTCTCACAAACGCATTAGTCCCTCAACCAACTTTGTCGTCAATACTCCAAAACCAACTAGGGGTGGCACTAGATGCACTTACAATCTCCCCCTTTTTGGTGATTGATGACAAACTGGTTGAAGTTTTCAACGGGAATAAAGTATGTGAAATTGTAAGGATAGTGAATTGTCTTCATAAGTAGCAAGGGCTCCCCCTGAAGATGTGCATATAAGTAATTTGCTTTTGGAATGCAAATGCACATGGCAGGTTGTACTTGTGGAGATCCACTTCAACTTATGAAGATAGTTCATCATGCATGAAATGATATAGCAAGTAGAATGACATGCATAATGAAAAATGGGCGTCTGCAGAATGATCTAGGTGCGGAAGTTATCATCGCACATGTGGAATTTATCATCGCATCACAGTGAAGCAAATAAGTAGCAGACGACCATCAAGTTTAGGTGTTACAACTCAGAGAACCAAATGTTTCAAAAGCAAGAGTTGTAAGCACGAAGCAAAATATAATGCAACCGCCCATATGAACCCGCTTGAAGACTATCAACTCATATGCTTCTCCCCCTTTTGTCAGTAATGACCAAAAAGGTTTGAAGGCAGAGAGCATCTACTCGTCCTCATGAGTAGGTGAAGCAGCAGGGTTATCGTCGTTGGTTGGCGGTGCAGATGAACTTGGTGCAATTTCAATGCGTGTAGTAGTAGGAGGTGGTGAAGTAGCATCATCTTCATCATTGATCACTCTTGCATTTACCGTTGTCGCGGAAGAAGAATATTCAGAGTCTTCAAGAGATGGAGTGCGACGTAGGACAGCAGTCCGTGGTGGAGTGGAGTCAAATTGGAATATTTCATTGAAGCCATCATCTTGAAGATCTGCTTCAGCACTAAGCAGGGTCAAACTCTTCCATGATTGCCGGCAAGTTTCATGAGCACCAAAGGCATTCTTGGTGGCAAGGTTGCGAATGCGATTGACATCCACCAAGAGGCTTTGCATCTGTCTCTTGAGCCAAAAGTGATGCTTATCCTATTTCTGATGAAGGGCCACTAGAAGTTCTCGGTCATTGAGAATGCGAGAACGCTTCCGAGGCCTTTGTGCAATGGTGCTTTCAGTGGCTTCAGTAGGTGCTCGATGAGGCACACGAGTATTTCCAGCCAATGGATAGATTCGTGTCGCTGCTTGAACACCTTCAATGGGTTGAGTGAAGCTTTGGTGCTCGGCATTCTGAAGACAAAGAGGCCGCTTGGCAGGGTTAGAGTATATAGCTTCAACTGACATATCAACCTCTGGCAAAAAGATCATATGATTGCGAGTAGAGTGATGATAGTTGACAGATGAGTGTCTCTTGATGAGGCGCATGACCCATGCAGCATAAAACTTCAGACCAAATAGGTTAGAGCCAGAAGCAGCAAGTTGCCTGATGAAGAATTCTTGAGTGTTGAAGCTGATGCCATTGAGAATATAGAAGACCAAAGTCTTCATAGCTCCTTCAAGCTTGGCCGTTGATGAATGTCCTTTGACAGGCCATAGAGTTCGCCTGATGATATGATATATGGTGCGAGGCAGATACTCAAGGTCTTCAACAAAGAACTATGTTGGATATTCAGCGTCAGATGGCAAGGGCTTCATCATGCTCAACATCTGGCTCATATTGGGTTCTGGCTTATGGAATATACTCTCCACAGCATTGCGATGTAGCTGACAGTCAGGTTCATATAGTTCTCCAGGAGTGGCTATCCCTGTAAGCTTGATGATATCCATAGCTTTTGCTTCATGATGAACATTTCCAGTCATCCACTCGAGAACCCATGTCTTGATGCTCTGTAGTAGCCGCGAATGTGTAGAGTAGCATACAATTGAAGCAATAGCTCTTCATTCCAATGTTCTTTGTCTGTCACAAAGTGGAGCAGACCAGCATCACGAAAGCAATCAAGTGCTTCTTCTAAGCATGGCAGTCCAGCAATGGCTTCAGTGTCAAGGCGCATATGAGGGAAAATCCGCCCTTGATCATATAGAACACAGGAGTAATACCTTCTCTGCTGATAGCTCTAGAACCGATCTGATGATATTCTTGGCTTGGAGTAGGGGTTCTTGGCGCTGTCAAAGAAGGTATTGTGGCTTTTGAAGCCATTTGCATTGAAGGACCCTGGTGAGTTTGCAGTACCTGGAAACCTTCGCAGCCTAGGCTTTGGCTTCTGTACCTGAGGCCTATGCTCAACATGATAGTCAAATTGAGGTCCAGAGGCAGTAGGCGGAGGTACCAGAATGGGCCATCGGACAGTGGTTAGCTGACCATGATTGTATGCTTGCTCAATTGTATGGGGCCTTGGTCGTGGAATAGGAGTAGGTGCAACAGCTGAGGCGTCAGGCTGCACAATAGGTGCTTCGGGAGCAGTTGTCTCATTAGCTTCAGGTGCAGCAGCCTCATTGGTTTCAGGTTCAGTGGCCACATTTGCTTCAGGCACACTGGTTGGTGCAGGCTCCACATTAGCGTCAGCCATGACTAAGTCATTGTCTTCATTGGCGTTGGCGGTGGCAGCCTCAACATTGTCAACCTCCTCTTGATGAACAGGAGGATCGGGCACAGACACGTTCGCATCAGGAACAGCTTCTTCAATTACTGGGGGAGTAGGGACACGTACTTCTTCTTGATTTTCCTCTGCTGATGCAGCCGGAATGTCTTCAGCAACTTGTGCTTCAGACACGGAGACATTCACAGTTGGAGTAGGTTCAGAAAATACTTGACGAGCAACAGGTGAACGTTGCACTTCTCCTTCTGGAATGCTCGACAGAGGGACTTGAGGCCTTTGTCCTTTGCGAAGCCTGCGAAATGCTGGCAACACCTTAGGAGATGGAGTTGGCTGGGCCTCAAAGTCTTCATCCTCTTCTTGCACGGGGGGTGTAGCTTGTTGTTGTTGTTGGGGAGTACTGGGGGAGTCTTGTAGCTGTGGGTGATCAGCCCACGATGCATCCTGAGCTATTGGCGTCAGAGGACGACCAATGCTGATGAGTTTGCTGTTCGTATGAACAGGCGATGATACCACGTCATGTTCGATCTGAGGAAGAACTTCATCATCGGCTACATTGTCATCATGACCAATGTCTTCAGCAGCGGTGGGTTCAGCTGCTGGAATATCTTTAGCTTCATGAGCCTCTGTGGTAGCAGGCTCATGGACTATCATCCTTCGTTCTAGATGTTCTGACGCTGGGCGAACCACTGAAATGGGTTCAACAACTAAGGGCTCTGTGGAAGCAGCCCTAGTCTTCTTGGTCTTGCGCTTCTTCTTGGAGGGAGCGGCATCAGAGGCTTCAGTGTTCTTTCTCTTTCTGGCTTCAGCCTCGGCAGCCCTCGTCTTCTTCTGTTCTGAAGCAGTTGTGGTGACCTTTGGCTTCGAGCCAGTCATGCTACTCGGGAAGATAATGCGAGGGGCTTCTTGGCTTGAAGGTTCAGGCTGGTCAGCAGGAAGCTTCTTCTTTTTCTTTGCAGCCATCCTGGGGTCAATGCCAGGACGGCCAAGTGACTTGCGCTTCTCAGCCTCATTGTAGGCGAGCACACACTTATCAGCCAAACTCTTCATGCGCTCTCGAGAGCCCTGAGCTTCTTCACACTTCTTCAGAAAAGCTTCTTTAAGCTCATGTAGCATGACCTTGAAGTTTCTGACGTCTTGAACACTTAGCTTGGTCACATGCTTCTTGAATTGAGCCTTCTCATAATCAATCTTGTTCTTGAGCTCAACGATGCACTGAGCGAGAGCTAGCTCAGAAGAAATGGCACCATTGAAGGTGACACTGAGGCCAATGGGAAGCTGCAAATCTTCAAAGCTGTGATTGGTGGTGTCGAACCACTCATCAATGAAGTTGTGGATGATTGCCACATCAAAGAGAGGCAAGTTGTTGAAGATTTCTGCTTCTTCCTTGCTCTTTATCAGCTGCTCAAGGGCATCATCAGCAAGATCTTCATCACTTGACAGATCAATGGGTTCTTCGTGCAGAATGGCGGCAGGAGTCAAGGCTCTTTGATCAGTAGGTCTGACAAGTTGCTTTTTCTTCTCTGTTCTCTTGGAGACACGGGATTGATCTTCAGACTGCACACTGGCTTCAGGAGGTGCAGTGGCCAGTGGCTTCGCACGAGAAGTCTTCGGAGGTGCAGCTGATCTTGAAGCCTTTGGCTTCTTTTGCTTCTGCGGCTTTGGAGGAGGAGTTGGGGCTTCATCGGAGTCAGCATCATTTTCAGAATGATCTACTCTGGCACCTTGGACCACGATGTAGGTGATGAGGCCGTCAAGGTTGGGGAAGGGGCCGATAACATTGGGATCAGCATCACGGGAGCCGTTAGCACGGGGAGCAGAGGGACCTGGGTTGAAGTCCAATCCCAATGACTTCTTGTTCTTCTTGGCCGAAGCCACAGCAAACTGGAAGTTGCGCTCGAAGAGAGAGTCATCATGACACCAGAGTAGTGAAGTGGGATCGGTGTTCTCAGGCTATGGTCCACGGACCATGCTGGGATAGAAGCCTTGAGCAATGGCGCCAGCTCTATTCTTGGGTTGAAGGCCTCGATAGAGGATATCACCCCAAGGTCTCTTGATGGCATTCTTCTCTGCATATTCCTTCGTCACAAACTTGTACTTGAACCATTTCTCAGCCCAATAGCGTCGAATCCATTGGATTTGTGTCTTTCTCTGATGATAATTCTCTTCGGGATCTGTCTTGTAGAGTTCTGCTAGGTCATCAGGCAGATCTTTGGATGTTCCTTCTCTGCGCTGTCTGCCACCCTTCCTTGCTGATTTTTCTGCAGCCATGAACTTCAAACTGAATGGCTTCAATACGTTCAAAGGCTTCAAAGACTTATGCTTGCTGTTCAAGCAGGAACTGGCTTCGGGAGAATTGATATGATGCTGTAAGTATTCTGCAAACGAATGCAGACTATGAGAACCAAGGGATTCTCCCATGGACATGTACCTGTGACAGCATTAGAGATGCAAGGGAAGGGGAAGAGGTCATACGCATTCTCAGAAGAGTTTGAAGATAAATCAGTTTGAAGACATTGACCTCATGATGCGAAGACATTCACTTATATAGGTGAGTTGGTTCCAGATTTGTACCAATCCATGAATAAGTACAATTGAGGAATCAAACTAGACATGAAATCTAAGTGAATTGACTGGGCAGTATGAGATGCAGACAGAATAGATCTAACATTGAATAGGCAGAAACCACTTTTGGTAAACAGGATGAATCTTGAAGATCAAAAAGGTGGTAAAAATAGAGTTATAATTACCGCACGAAGAACTGCTAGATGGTATGAATAGGAGACCGAGCAGTTCAGCCCACCGTGCCCTAACTTGGCGACAGAGGACACCTATGGCGACGGCGGAGAGGACGATGTCCGCGGCCGGTGTGAGGATGGCGTTGGAGAAGTCGCGGCAGCTAAGCGCTTCGTCGCCGGCGTCGTCGAGAGCTAGCAGTGGCGCTAGGGTTTTGACGGAGGTGGAGAGGTGGAAGAAGGATTTCTTTACAGCAGGGGACAAGTATTTATAAGTAGGTGAGCAACACAGCGCAATTACGCTGGTGCCCCTAGCGGTTCACATCTGAGGGGCACGTGGCAAGCATGCAACATACTCAGAGTTGTCCCACGTTCCCACGCCCGCTAGGCATGTCGGAGAGTTGTTCCGGCTTCTCCGGATTTCAACAATAAAGATAAGTCATTTAAAACAGATTTAATGTTTGTCTCTTTGCCTTCTGCTGACTAGGACGCAGAGAAGACATTTGACAGTTTCAATAGAATGCATATGATTTGGACAGATAGAGTTTGAGATAGGAAGCATAGAGAGGCTAGGGTCCGATCACATTCACTTAGTTCAAAAGATCCAATCTTGAAGACATAGCTATAAGTGAATACTGTAGAGGACAGAACACTAGTATATATATATATATATATATATATATATATATATATATATATATATATATATATATATATATATATATATATATCAGAAAGCAATCAAATCATCATAGTGTAGAAAATCATGAAGATAAATTGAAACTGAAGACAAACCAAATGCGAAGTCATTGCAATATAACGCCATGAGTGAAACACTTCAAACAGAGAAATTTGGTGGCGGCGTTACCCACCGTATAGGAAGTATTAGACCCAGACACGGCGCACAATTATCGTGGCGCTCCAAAGTCAAATTCCATGTTAATGTATTCACACTCAGAGTGTAAATCTTCATTGATTGAAGATATACATTACTTTGTGTGTTGCACATCTAAGTCATCAACATGCATAAGTGTTAGGATGTGTGCCTGATCACAGGACATTAGAGGATTCCAAGATATTTAGCTCACACTGAAACTTGGAAAACCTTTTCTCATCCAAGGGCTTTGTGAAGATATCTGCAGTTGCTCTTCAGTGTTGACGTGAATGATATCGATATCTTTCTTCATGACATGATCTCTGAGAAAGTGATGACGAATTTCAATGTGCTTTGTCTTCGAGTGCTGGACTGGATTGTTGGCAATCTTGATGGCACTTTCGTTGTCACAGAAGAGAGGTACTTGTTTCAGGTTGATGCCATAATCCTTGAGAGTTTGCTTCATCCATAGAAGATGAGCACAACAGGATCCAGCAGAAATGTATTCAGATTCAGCAGTTGAGTGTGATACACAGTTCTGCTTCTTTGAAGACCAACAGACAAGTGATCGACCAAGAAAATGACATGTGCCTGATGTAGACTTGCGATCCACCTTGTTACCAGCATAATCAGCATCCGAGAATCCAACCAAATCAGATTTTGAGCCCTTGGGATACCATAATCCAAGTGTTGGGGTGTAAGCCAAATATCAAAGAATTCGCTTCACAGCTAAGTGATGCGATTCCTTTGGTGCCGCTTGGAATCGAGCACACATGCAAACACTAAGCATAATATCTGGCCTAGATGCACATAGATAAAGCAAAGAACCAATCATGGAGCAGTATACCTATTGATCAAACTCTTTACCATTGTCGTCGGGACCAAGATGGTGTTTGGCTGGCATTGGCGTCGTGTAGCCTTTGCAGTCTTCCATTCCAAACTTCTTCAGACAATCTTTGAGGTATTTTTCTTGAGATATGAAGATGCCATTTCTTTGCTGACGAATTTGAAGACCAAGGAAGAACTTCAGCTCACCCATCATGGACATCTGATATTGCTCTTGCATCATGTACCCAAACTCATCACTATACTTCTGGTTGGTGCAGCCGGAGATTATGTCATCCACATATATTTGGCACACAAACAGTTCGCCATCATATGACTTCGTGAAGAGTGTGGGATCGAGGGATCCAGGTTTGAAGCCTTTGCTCTTCAGGAAGTCTTTGATTGTATCATACCATGCACGAGGAGCTTGTTTGAGGCCATACAGTGCTTTGTTTAGCTTGTACACCATATCAGGATGTTTTGGATCTTCAAAGCCAGGTGGTTGTGCGACATATACTTCTACTTCAATCTTGCCATTGAGAAATGCACTTCTTACATCCATTTGATATAGCAAGATGTTATGATGATTAGCGTAGGCTAGCAGTATGCGAATAGCTTCAAGTCTAGCAACAAGAGCAAATGTTTCATCGAAGTCAATTCCTTCAACTTGAGTATATCCTTGAGCTACAAGATGAGCTTTGTTTCTGACGACTTGACCATGCTCATCTTGCTTGTTTCGATATATCCACTTTGTTCCAATAATGCTATGCTTGCGAGGGTCAGGTCACTTGACAAGTTCCCAAACATTATTCAGCTTGAACTATTGAAGTTCCTCTTGCATGGCTTGAATCCATTCAGGTTCCATAAAAGCTTCAACAACTTTCTTGGGTTCTGATATTGAGACAAGTGAAAAGTGCCCACAGAAGTTTGCTAGCTGTGTTGCTCTTGATCGAGTGAGTGGACCAGGCGCACTGATGCTGTCAATTATCTTCTCTATTTGAACTTCATTTGCAACACAAGGATGAACATGACGAAGACTTTGCTCTTGCTGATCATTATCATTATTGGGAGGATTGTCTTCGGTCTGAGCATTGTCTTCAGGTTGATTTGGTGCAGAGATGATAAGTTCCTCTTCTGGCTGTGCTTCAGAGGGCATGATTTCACCAGTTCCCATCAGCTTGATAGACTCGCTTGGAGAAGCTTCATCTAGTGTACTTGGCAGAATCTCCCTCTGTGAACCATTGGTTTCATCAAATTTCACATCCACAGTTTCAATGATTTTGTAGAGATAAAGGTTGAAGACTCTGTAGGAGTGTGAATCCTTTCCATAGCCAAGCATGAAGTCTTCGTGAGCCTTAGGTGCAATTTTTGACTTGTGATGGGGATCCTTGATCCAGCATCTAGCTCCAAATACTCTGAAGTAACTGACGTTTGGCTTCTTGCCAGTGAGGAGCTCATACGATGTTTTGTTCTTAAGCTTATGGATGTACACACGGTTGATGATGTGACAGGCTGTATCAATAGCTTTAGACCAGAACTTCCTTGGTGTCTTGTATTCATCTAGCATTGTTCGAGCCATCACAATGAGGGTTCTATTTTTGCACTCAAAGACGCCATTTTGCTGAGGTGTGTATGGAGCAGAGAACTCATGAGTGATTCCCATTGTATCCAGATACAGATCAAGTCCAGTGTTCTTGAATTCAGTGCCATTGTCACTTCTGATGTGCTTGATCTTCACGCCATAATTGTTCATTGCTCGATTTGCGAAGTGCCTGAAGACATCTTGCACTTCAGTCTTGTAAAGAATTATATGAACCCATGTGTATCTTGAGTAGTCATCAACAATGACGAAGCCATAGAGACAGGCAGTTGTTGTGAGGGTGGAGTAGTGAGTAGGTCCAAATAAGTCCATGTGTAACAGCTCGAAGGGTTGAGATGTTGTCATGATTGTCTTCGAGGGGTGCTTTGCCCTTGTCATCTTTCCAGCTTCACAAGCACCACACAGATGATCCTTCTTGAACTTGACATCCTCGATGCCAATGACATGCTTCTTCTTGACGAGTGAGTGTAAGTTCCTCATGCCAGCATGTCCTAGCTTTCGATGCCAGAGCCAGCATTCTGAAGCTTTTGTGAGAAGACATACGGCAAGCTGTGGACCTGCTGAGAAATCTACCATGTATAGATCATCTTTTCGATACCCTTCAAAGACTAGAGATCTGTCAGATTCCATTAGTACAAGGCAACGATATTTTCCAAATATCACGATCATGTTCAAGTCACAAAGCATTGAGACAGACATTAAGTTGAAACCAAGGGATTCAACAAGCATCACTTTATCCATGTGTTGATCCTTTGAGATTGCAACTCTACCTAGACCCAATACCTTGCTTTTACCAGTGTCAGCAAATGTGATGTGACTCTTGTCAGATGGACGTAAGGTTGAGTCCATGAGAAGACTTCGATCACCAGTCATATGATTTGTGCATCCACTGTCCATAATCCATTCTGAAGCTTTTGGTGATGTACCCTACAGTGCAGTTAGGAGGATAGGCTTCACAAGAGTGTTGTGAAGCATAAGCATTTGACACATATAGGGACAGTCACAGCTTATATCAAAGTTAGGACATAGTATGACTGATAAGAGATTCAGATGTGAAGTATATAGAATGACATTTTATCATGCGTCCTGAATGTGTTTTAGGTCCCCAGCAATAGTATCGGACGCCATTGATTGCTGGCTGGAGACCGTATTCTGCAAAAGAGAGTTAGTTCTTCTTTGCCACCCACATCTTCAGTGGTGGCTTAGAAGCAATGAGTCTAAGTGCAGCATCTGAGAATTTTGGCTTTGAAGCTCTAGCAAATAGCCTTTGCAGGAGATGAATGATACTCATATGAATAAGCAGAAAAGTTCTTAGTCCTATGAACATAGCGGTTCGAAGATACACGCTCATATTCATAAGTCTGAGCATGATTTCCCTGCAAAACATTGGCGTTAGGGTGACTCATGTGAGTCCTGTATCTGTATGAAGCCTTTGGGCCACATGAAGCTATAGGTCTGGGGTTAGTCTTCTTCCTTGGTGGTGTCATGACGACATTCACAGGAAGATTCTCAATGTACTGCTTAGGTACCCAGATCTTCTTCATAGGTGGTCCATTCCTGCAGTTAGTACCAATGTACCTTGCAAACACTTCACCATTCTGATTTTTGAACAGCTTATAGTTTGCATCAAAGGATTCATCAATGATAATAGGATTAGCATAGGTAAAGCCAGATAAAGTGGATGGATCTACTGAAGGTTCCTTTGCAGCAACCCATGTGGTTTTGGGGTACTGCTTAGGCTTCCAGTACGATCCATCAACATTCATTTTCCTCTCGAACCCAACACCCTCTTTCCTAGGGTTTCGGTTCAGAATCTGCTTTTTGAGGACATCGCAGAGAGTCTGATGTCCCTTCAAACTTTTGTACATCCCTGTTTCAAGCAATGTCTTCAACATAGCATTTTCGTCAGCAACAGCAGTGGTATCCTCCGCAGAGGGGTTAGTAACCACATCAGTAGGTGAAGACAATGAAACAGTAGCAGCAGTGGAACATTCAGCAACAGATGTAGCGTTATCACGCTCAATGCATTATAGACATGGTGGTTCAAATCCATCCTGAGCGGAACTGATTTGTTGAGCGCGAAGTGACTCATTCACCTTTTGAAGATCTTCATGAGCCGCTCTCAATTTGTCAAGCTCTTGTTTCCTTTGAAGATAATCATAGGAGAGCCTTTCGTAAGTAGTTGAGAGCAATTCATGACAACCTTCAAGTTCTTGGTACTTAGCATGAAGATTTTTTATGTCATCAACTAAGGACTGTGAACGTGTCATTTCAGTGTCCAACAGGTCATCGCTTTTGTCTAACAGTTTTTGAGTATGTTCCATAGCCTTTTGTTGTTCAGTTGCAATTTTAGCAAGTGTTTTGTAGCTGGGTTTGGATTCACAATCAGAGTCATCTTCACTTGAAGTTTGAAAGTAAGCATCACGTGATTTTACCTTGGCACCACGTGCCATGAAGCAGTAGGTGGGAGTAGGATCGTCTTCATCATTAGCTTCAGCGTTGGTGTGGAAGTCATTATCTTCAATGTTGAAGATGGACTTGGCAACATAGGCTGTGGCTAGAGCCAGGCTTGCAACGCCAGGGTCAGACTCCTCTCCAGACTCCACCTCCGCCTCCTCAGAAGCAGACTCCTCCTCAGAATCCATTTCCTTGCCAACAAAAGCACGAGCCTTGCCAGATGAGCTCTTCTTGTATGATGAAGACTTGGAAGAAGACTTAGAAGACTTTGAGGATTTCTTCTTCTTCTTGTCATCAGAATCATATTCCTTGCTTTTCTTCTTCTTCTTCTCATTGTCCCACTATGGACACTCAGATATGTAGTGACCAGGTTTCTTGCACTTGTGGCAGGTTCTCTTTTTGTGGTCATGGGTGGAAGCTTCATCATTCCTTGAGCTGGATTGTGAAGACTTTCTGAAGCCTTTCTTCTTGGTGAACTTCTGGAACTTCTTCACAAGAATAGCAAGTTCCTTTCCAATGTCTTCAGGATCTTCATAACTGCAGTCAGATTCTTCTTCATATGAGGAAACAACTTTTGCCTTCAAGGCGCGAGTTCGGCCATAGTTTGGGCCATAGATATCTCTTTTCTCGGATAGCTGGAATTCATGTGTGTTGAGCCTCTTAAGTATATCAGATGGATCGAGTAACTTGAAGTCAGGACGTTCTTGTATCATGAGGGCAAGGGTGTCAAAGGAGCTGTCAAGTGATCTCAGCAATGTCTTGACGATTTCATGCTTGGTAATCTCAGTTGCGCCAAGAGCTTGAAGTTCATTTGTGATGTCAGTGAGGCGATCAAACGTGAGCTGGACATTTTCATTGTCGTTTCTCTTGAAGCGGTTGAAGAGGTTGCGAAGAACACTGATTCGTTGATCTCTCTGGGTTGAGACGCCTTCGTCGACCTTGGATAGCCAGTCCCAGACTAGCTTCGATGTTTCCAGAGCACTCACACGGCCATACTGTCCTTTGGTCAGATGACCACAGATGATGTTCTTTGCAGTTGAGTCTAGTTGAATGAACTTCTTGACATCAGTGGGGGTAACACCTTCACCAATTTTGGGAACGCCATTCTTGACGACATACCAGAGGTCGACATCAATGGCTTCAAGATGCATACGCATCTTATTCTTCCAGTAGGGATATTCAGTTCCATCGAACACGGGGCAAGCAGCGGAGACCTTGATTATCCCTGCAGTCGACATAGCTGAAACTCTAGGTGGTTAAACCGAATCACACAGAACAAGGGAGTACCTTGCTCTGATACCAATTGAAAGTGCTAGTATCGACTAGAGAGGGGTGAATAGGCGATTTTTATGAAAGTCTTCAAGACTTAGGAGTTTCGAAGACAAACAACATAAATGACCTGATTGATATGCAGCGGAAGATAAACTACCCTAAGCAAGCCATAGTCAAGTATGCAATGATGTGAAAGTACAGGACTAATAGCAGCTAGGTAGTAAGGATCAGGATGGAAGATAGTATGAAGCCAATCAACAATAGTAGTCAAGCAATGAAGTCAAACAGATACACAGACAGGCAATGACTTCACGAAGACAAACTTAAGTAAGGTTGGGAAGGGATAGAACCAGTCGCTTGTTGAAGACACAGGATTTGTTAGACCAGTTCCAGTTGCTGTGACAACTGTACGTCTGGTTAGGGAGGCTGAGATTTAACTCAGAAGACCGTGTCTTCACCTTATTCCCCTTGAGCTAAGGACACCCAGTCCTCGCTCAATCACTCTGGTAAGTCTTCAAGGGAGACTTCCAAACCTTCACAGACTTCGTTCACCGGCAATCCACAATGACTCTTGGATGCTCAGAATGCGACGCCTAACCGGCTGGAGGATTCACGGTCCTCAAGTGTAATAAGTCTTCAGGTCACACAGACAGAAAGACTTCAGTGATGCCTAACACTCTTTGGCTCTGGGTGTTTGGGCTTTGTCCTCGCAAGGATTTCTCTCTCTCAAATGCTTCGAGGTGGGTTGCTCTCAAACGACAAAAGCCGTGCACAAACTCTGAGCAGCCACCAATTTATGGTGCAGGGGGTGGGCTATTTATAGCCACTAGGCAACCCGACCTAATTTGTCCAAAATGACCCTGGGTCACTAAGGAACTGACACGTGTTCCAACGGTTAGATTTCAAACACACGCGGCAGCTTTACTTGGGCTACAAGCAAAGCTGACTCAGCCAGCTCTGGATAAGATTTTCTCTCATTGTCTTCGCTCGAAGACATAGGATTTGAGTTGAGCATCACTTCAGTCACTCTGACTAGTTCACTTGGACCCCACTTAATAGTATGGTGGTTCCTATGACTCAACAAAGAAGAAAAGGAAACAACGAACCACACAGTCTTCGCGCTCCATAATCTTCACGAAATGTCTTCTCATGTCATAGTCTTCAATATGAATATCTTCTCATACCACCATTGTCTTCAATGTCTTCACACATTTTTAGGGGTCATCTCTGGTAGGTAAACCGAAACAATGAGGGACACTACCTGCGTTATCCTGCAATTCTCACAAACGCATTAGTCCATCAACCAACTTTGTCGTCAATACTCTAAAACCAACTAGGGGTGGCACTAGATGCACTTACACCCCCTACCCGAGATCCGCTGGTTTTGACACCGACATAGTGGCTTTCCATTCTCCCTTGATACGGGCTTCCGAGAGCCCTTGGATCTGAGATCGAACGGTTGCATGGCGTGATTCTAGACCTATGGGTGAATATCCTATCCTAGAGGGTTATTCTGCAAATTTTCAGCAACTTAGCATGCGACCGTTCGATCTCAGATCCAAGGGCTACCAACAGCCCGTATCATGGTCGCGCCTACCACGACCGTTGCGTCACTCGCGCGGTCGCGCCCTTGGAGATTTAACATGGTGCGTTAGGCTATCTGATGTTGGCATGTCATCACTTAGTCACTCATACTCCCTCCGTCCCATAATATAAGTACGTTTTTGACACTAGTGTAGTGCCAAAAACCTTCTTATATTATGGGACAGAGGGAGTAGTATTTATTGAATTTGCCAAGGAGTGACCTCTTCCAATGAAATGGTGCTTAGATGAGGTGCTAAGGGCATTAAATGGCTTAGAAATCAAGTCCCCAATGCATAGGTGCTTATTAGTTTTTTGTTGCTAAGTTTGCTTCATTTAATTAGCTATAGACTCAAAATTGTCTTTTCACCTAAGGCTGGCCATAGTGGGGGTAACATAAGTAGTATCATGCACTTGGGACTCGCAAACATGCTTATGTGGTAGACAATTAAAGAAGAGAGAGATGGTTATAGTAACATAGGTAGATATCATAACATAATAAATGTGATGCTACTATGTGTCATGCATGGCAATAAATGAGACCACCTATGATACTAATCTACAATACTATGCACTATAGAGGTAGTAACATAGACTAGTAACATATGCATGTTACTAGTCTAAGTTACTCCCCACTATGACCAGCCTAAGTACACGCGCTTAGCACCGTTTCTTCATTGGGTCACCAAACTAGTCTCTCTCTTCTTAATTAACTTGCCACATCAGACTTTATGCCTATGTGGCAAGCTTAGCACCTGTAGGAGCAAGTAAGAAGTACTACAATAGTGGGCTATATGTGGAGGAGAGAGAGGCAAGGAAAAAGTGGAGAAGTGGGCTCTCATGCAAGATCCAGCCTCAACTACATGGTGGAGCATTGCGAGAGGCACCTGTGTGGAGGTGGTCAGGAATCGGGAGACTCACGCCGTACGTAGCGCCACAATTAATATGATAATGGCAAGTCAAATCACGGGGGCCCACCTGTCCAGCAGTAACTCGCTGTCAAATCACATAGCCCTACGTTTCCAGCAGCCTACTCCCTCATCTTCTCGCGTCTCTGTCGAACTGACTAGGCGGAACTGCCCCGCCTACCGCGCAGGAAAAGCCCCACCATCGACTTTTAAATAGTAGTACAGTATACTCCCTCCATCTAGGTGACCAAGGTGGAGAGAAAAATGAGAGAACTTAATGTTTATTTGCTAAGGCGGGTTGTAATGGTAGTATCATAGCTATATCATGCATCCCAACTAGGCAATTTTGATGAGGTGTCATAGAATGAAATGAAGAAAGAGAGAGAGTTGAGTATCATATCATGATACCGTATCATAATAAATGCTATGCTACTATGTGTCATAAATGGCAATAAATAAAGTACTACATGATACTAATATATGATACTAAGTATTATTAATACAGTTTTGCTAGAACTCATCTAGATGAGATATAATTTGGTCTCATTCATCTTTTATATCCATTGGATGTGATGCTATAAGATGTGTGTGTGCTGACGTGGGTTATATTTGTTCTTGTTTTCAAAGTGAATGAGACCAAATTATATCTCATCTAGATGAGTTCTAGGTACTCCCTTATTAATATCATTGCGTGCAACGAACTGACCACTGCATGTCATGTTTGATAGTCTCAAGTCATTAAAAGCATACAATCCCCACATCTCTTATTGGTTGATTCCTCTATTTATGTCAAAAAATAAGAAACAACGTGAGAGTTAATGCACCACACCTATGTGTTTACTATTTGGTTTTCATAAGATGACTTACTCACCTAGACGGAGGGAGTATTCGATTTGACAACAGGCGGCGCAGTTCCCGATACGGCTTTAATGCAGACGAGGGAGGGAGTAGCGGTTCCCGAAATGTTGAACGGCCAATGCATCCTCCTTCAATTAATGCATGAGGGAACTAATGGGAGGAGGTCCGGGAAAAGAGGCTGCACGATGTGAATGCAACGCAGTTTGCCCTCATTGCCCTCATATAAAGGCGCCCCTCCATTCCAATGCATCTACCACATCGTACGCACCTAAGCATTTGCCTAAGCACCTACACTAAGTGCAAAATAGCTCACTGCAGACCCATGGCGGCGATGCGCATGAGCGGCCAGCGACTGTGCCAGATGGTCCATGACGCCGGCCTGCGGCATGGCACCGAGGATCATCTCCAGACGGTCTTGGAGAACGGCTGGTGGATGGCCGCCTTCGACGCCAACTACATCTCTCAGTTGGACCAGATGATCGTTGCCACCAGCAACAAGTTCACCGTCCTCAAGAAGCTCGCGGACGACATCGTTGTACTCCTCTAGCCCGCGCGCCCGCACTCCTCATTGCCTGCCACCCTAATCGGCCTCCATGGCCGGAACCTCTTTCAAGCACTGGTGGCCCTGCGACTGCCCGCCGACGCCACGAAGAATGTCCACCTGGAGGTCGCGCTTGCTGCGAGGCGCCATGCCCTGCAAGAATTCGTCGACCTACACATCCACGTGTATGAGAAAATCGTGTACATAGGTATCTACAAGGCCAGTGAAGATGCTACGATGTTGGCCTTCCTCAACTGGCTGGAAGCCTTGGATGCCTTTGCTGAGAAGCACCTCGACCTCGCCACAAAAGTCGCCGCTCGTTAGTTGCCAGTCGGTGGCCCGGCGCACTAAGTTCACTACAAAAAAAATACACTTCCCTGATGATACATGTTTGTCACGGTAGGTCACGTTTTTTGTCATGCACGTACATCCATGAAAAATTTATGACAGAACCGAGATAGTCATACCTGTGCTATCGTAGAAGTGTTCGATGACATTACCAAAATTATCATCACGGAAGTGTCCACTTCCATGACGATAAATCGCGCGTCACAGAAGTGCTTTCATCAAGGGTGACCAACACGTGGCATCCAACGTAACGGAACTCCGTTAAGCTATCGGGTCGGGTTTTGGATCCGATAACCCGTTAACAGCCCCGACCAATGGGGATTTTCCACGTGTAAAATCATCATTGGCTGGAGGAAACACGTGTCGGCTCATTGTTGGGACAGATGTCATCCACTCATTGGACAGAAGGCACCTATGATACGTCGACACGTGGCACGGCCCAACAGAGGCCCATTCCTGTGAAAAGGCCGGCCCATTTGACTTGGTCAAAAGGTGAAGGACCGGCCCATGGAAAGCCTGTTAACGGCATGTTCGCGTATAGCCCATTTACAGCCCGCTAACCCAAGGCCCATTATGCCCTATCCGAATTAGGCCCAGTAGCATCATCTGGGCCATCCAATATGATTCCATCCCGTTTTCACTTCTGGCCCATGTATGGCCCATGACGTCTTTCGTCCCATATGAGGCCCTATGTAACTCTTGGCCTATTAACGGCCCGTGGTGAAACTGGCCCGCAATGAACAGTGTATTACTTTAGACCCATTAACGGCCCATGGTGAAACTGGCCCGTAATGAACAGTGTATCGCTTTATACCCATTAAGGGCCCGTTATTCAGTTGGGCCGTTTCCAGCCCATGTTATCTTTCGGCCTTCTCAGAGCCCATTTATTCTTGGGCTCATTTGCAGCATTCGGTTACTTACGGCCCGTTACTGTCATTTTCTGCTTGTGGGCCAAATTCAGACCGTCATTACAGTCGGCCAGTTTGTGGTCCGTTAGTCTATTGGGCCATTTTCATAGCATCACCATTTTATGGCCTATTAACGGCCCGTTATGGTCAGCCAATAAAACGTACGATTTCCATTATAGGCCCGTCTACGGCCCATTAAAGGCCAGTACAAGACCCATAAATTAGTCGGCGGCCCATGGATCCTACGTGACGTAGAAGGCCCATGGATGCTGCGAGACGTAGAAGGCCCATGGACACTGCGAGACGTAGAAGGCCCATGGATCCTGCGAGACGTAGAAGGCCCATGGATCCTACGAGATGTAGAAGACCCATGGATCCTACGAGACATAGAAGGCCCATGGTTGGGGGAGTTGGCCCCCGTTTGAACGATATAGCATATTCAAAGAATTATCCTACTCAATACTATCACCTCTAAAAAGCATACACTATACAACAAAGAGATCAAGGCATAGAAAGGTAGAATAATCCTACACTATACAATAAAGAAATTATAGCCGATTATACCCACTGGGCATTATGGTACGGCACAGGTGATAATAAAGTATACACAAACAGCAAATTACATACACTAGGCAAATACGGCTCATACATCATGGACGCGCATCAACTTAACTCCATTTGAACTATAATTTCTTCAGAAAATAGGATTGGCTGGATTTAGATAGCACACATTTTAGTCTGCAAAATCTCCAATTCCTTCATGGTTACCTCGGTGTCTTGTTTCATTTTTTTGACTCCTGCATCTAATACCTGCATGTCCAGTCTCAACTTGTTGATTATACGTTGGCAATCATGTACACGTTGTCTTTCCACCTCTAGTTGATGCTCGAGAACATCAGCACATTCCAATTCCAATCCATAATCATTCGGCAACGGCCATGCCGCACTGCTCATAGATTTTTGTGTTGATGTCACTTCATCCTGAAATGTTTCTGTAAGTACACATGACTAGGGCAAAAATATAGTTACAACAGTGAAGCGAACAAGACACTATTTTGTACTACATGGAAAAACAGGACTAACAATAATGTTACATGTCACTTTCACAAAAAAAAATGTTACACGTCATGAAGCATAAGCAGGTGATATTTTAAAAATTATAAAAAAGATAGTCTGTGCAGCCTGCATACAGAAATCCCTCTTAGCTCACCAGAGGAGCATGATGTTGGGGCCCAATCGAAAACATAGACAAGTTACAAATTTAGATAGCATGTTGCGTATAAGTAAGCAAGCAGTTGGCCATTCTGTACCTCAATTAAAGTCTTAGAGAGCATAATGAACAGCAGAGGGTTTCATACAAACATACTACAGCAGGCAAAACTATGCAATCATTAGCATAGTATAAACTAGATTGTGAGCCTCATGCAATATAGTTGGTTAATAGACTTCAAAGCTTCAGGCACACTTCGGCAGAGTAATTAAATGGTAAGGCCTTTAATTATGTCAACTAATAGTGATACAAGTACCGAACATCAGGCATAATTATTTGGGCATCTCATTAAGTGAGGACAAATAAAGCAATTGAAAAGAGAAAATTAACTATGCCTGAAACAAACAAGGAATTAAACTGTTGAGTTGCATACAGTGACTTACCTTAGCAGGTTGAAGAGGCTCAGCGCAGCTCCTACTTCTCTTGCAAGGCTCCTTCCTAACATCTTGTACTTGAAAATCCTCAACTTATCTTCATTGCACCCCCTCTGCAAGGTGACACAAACTAGTTACTCGTCTCCTTGGAAGATAAATATGCATACTTTCCAGTCTGTGAACACAAAAGGATGAGATTATAACAAAACAACACCACATAATGAAACATGCCGCATCTCTTGCGCTTGCACACAATGAAATGAGCATTTACTATGTCTGCACCATGTAAAAACTAGGCATACCTTCGAACTAGATCTCCAGGTACTCTTGGAGAGCCTACTTTAGTGTACAGCCAAACCTTTATGTCACCTATGAGTTAGACAAGGCCCCACTACAGCAGCCCTTAGTGTTTAAATCGTTGACAAGATCTGTTAGAGTGTTAGGTCAAGAACAGCAAGTAATCAAAGCAAACAGTCCTAGTATGGCTGGCTGATGCAAACAAGCAATTGAACAGATGTGTGAGCAAATCTTACATATCAAGAAAAGAAGCAAAGAAGGAGGCTTAAAGACCATCACTTGACTGGCCAGATTTAAGGGGCATTTAAACATCATGTGCAACATATGAACTAACATAAACATTGCATATTCCAGATTCTACAATGGAAGGCACATGTATTAGGTTATGCCATGTATGATGATGCCTAAATGTACAGATAGCAGGCAGGAGTGATTCATCATTGCACGCACAATTGAATTGTAGGTTAAGGGCCAGTTCGATTCCGCCTTTTCAGGGTATATTGTCAAAATAAGCCATAAAAGATGTAGAGAAGTCATTTTTGAGTTATGGCTTGGGCTTAACTAATTTCGCTTTGGAGGGGGGTGTTTTGGGTAGAACCTCACTAAAAATTGAAGGGAAGGGGAATAGTGAAATGACTCTGTTGTCTGCCTATATTACACTCGAAATGCAACTGCTGACGCCTGTGTCACACCTGACCCTCAAGTAAAAACAAACACGCAAGCATTCATTGCTCTACCCGCTTGCATCTCCTCTCCCCTTTCCCTCTACCTTGATCCCCTGCCTGCAGCACTAGGGTTCCTCCAGCGAGCCATCGCCAGTGGTCCCATCTGGCCTGGTCCTCGACAATGCTATGTCCAGCTAGGCTACATGGCCGGCGGGTAGGGGCAAATCTCCCTGGCTGCTCCTCCCTCTAGCGCCGCCCCTCATTCTCATGGTCTCCAGCAGCTGCTCCACTATGGTTCGTCCAACGCACTACTCCAGCGGGCGCTGCACAACTACGGCTGATGCCACACTGCGGCAGAAGGCACCTTGTTCCCCCTCCCCTCCTCCCAGGCCATGGCCTTGAGGTGCTGTTGAAGGATGAGCTCATCCAACAAGGTGAGGATCTCCTCTGATTTTTTGCCAAATTTTCATTCTGATCCACTATATGATGAATTTCTATGAGCTACTTCTGCTGCTGCTATATGATGCATTGCTATGAGCTGCTCCTGCTGCTGCTATATGATGAATTTCTATGAGCTGTTGTTGTTGTATGATGAGTTGCTATGAGCTGCTGCTGCTGCTATATGATGAATTGCTATGAGCTGCTGCTGCTATATGATGAGTTGCTACAAGCTACTCCTGCTGCTGCTATATGATGAATTGCTATGAGCTGCTCCTGCTCCTACTATATGATGAATTGCTATGAGCTGCTGCTGGTATATGATGAATTGCAGACTGCTGCTGCTGTATGATGAGTTGCTATGAGTTGCTGCTGCTATATGATGCTTTCAGGTGGTGCTGCTATATGATAATAACCAGCCACTTGGACCATCGAATTTCAACAAATAATTGTTCTTCATTTAAATTTGGGTCATGCGTTCTTCGTTTAAATTAGGCAATGGGATCTCTATGGAAAACATTGACCAAAGTAGATTGTGCCAAGTAGATGGTATCTTTGTATTTGCATTTTGAGCAAATAGTGATGGTCTATTTTCCTATCATATTAATTACTGCACTTGGTTCAATTTGTGATGTTTGCAAGCCAAATTAATTTCCATATGTGCAGCAAAATGAAAAATATATATAATGCAATCTAGACTTTCCACTAATCATACCAAAGATAAGCTGAAAATGCAATGAAAAGAACTGGTTGGCGTATTACATTGAGCTTATATTCACAGGTGCTTATTTTCTTAGGATAACTCGTAATAAATGTCCCTAAGAAACTTGGCTAATAGAACTGGCATACAAATAACATGTCACGATGATTGCAATGGAGGAGTGACGTACCATAGCACACTGTATAGGCTCACCGCTACCTCTCCTTTTTTGCGATGTTCCATGAAATTGCAACATACATCTTGTACTTCTTCATTGTGTAACCCTATCTGCAAGTTGACACGGCTAATTTCAGACATCTCTACATGATACTACATTGCATATCCCTTGCGCATATTTAAACCACCAATTAACGATTGTGTGCGTACCATAAACTAGCCATGACTCTGTATGATAGACTGGCAGGCACTCTAAGGGATCCTAGTGTAGTGCACTGGAATTCCTACATGCCACCTACGATTTTGTGTAATGTACTGCCCCTGTTCCTAAATATATGTCTTTGTAGAGATTCCAGTATGGACCACATACAGATGTTTATAGATGCATTTTCGAGTGTAGATTCACTCATTTTGCTCCTATAGTGGAATCTCTAGAAAGAAATATATTTAGGAACGGAGGTACGAGGTAGTATCATGCATGACATCTACATATCTAATTTAGCAGCCAGTAATAGAAATCATTGTCTGCACAAAGGGATTACTGGTCGAAAATCCTAGCAAAGCACGCTGGCAGGCACAGAACAATACAAGAGAGAGAGACGCGCTTACAAGATCATAGCAATGCCTCAGTCCAGGATCTTGGTTGGCCAAGCTGTTAGATCTAGAAGAAACATCGTCCTTCTAGTTTTTGCCAGCTTCATAACAGGTAACAGCAACCAGTTAGTATATTTGAAGTACATCGGGCAGGTGATGCTGGACGGGTTTAAAGGTGACAAGTACCTAGGCCGTGGCGGGTGCTTGGCATCTCTCCAGACGGTGGGAATCAGGTTAGAAACGTCAAGGGTGATGACGCTGCGCTGGCTGTCGAGGTCCGGTAAGGAGATCTAGAACCGTCGAGTAGGGTGTTTGTGGAGCGGCTCCGGTAGGGTGGACTACGGTGTGGGCGAAGCGGATCTGTGGCCGTGGACGAGGGCATAGGTGAAGCTGCTCCGGTGGTTGGGTTAAGGATGGTGTCGATGACGCGGATCTGCGGCCGTGGACGGGGAGTCAGAAGCTACTCCGGTGGTTGGGTTTAGGATGGTGTCGACGATGTAGATCTGCGGCCATGGACGGGGCGTCAGAAGCTGCTCCGGTTGTTGGGCTAAGGGTGGTGTCCACGATGCGGATCTGCGGCCGTGGACGGGGCGTCAGAAGCTGCTCCGGTAGGTTGGATGAGGGTGCGAGGAAGCGGATCTGAGGCCGTGGACTTGTGAGTTGGCAAAGCAGCCCCGGTAGGGTTGAGAATGGTATAGGTGAAGCTACTCCGGTAGGGTTGACGCTGGTGTCGGCGAAGCGGCTCCGGTAGGGTTGAGGAAGGTGTCGGCGAAGCGCCTCCGGTAGGGTTGAGGAAGGTGTCGGCGAAGAGGATCAGAGGCCGTCAACGGGGGCGTCGGTGGGCCGGCTCCGGGTGGTGTGGACGAAGCGTCTGCGGTGAGGAGTACGAATGAGCCGCTGCAGATGTGCGGCGGTTGATGAGAGAGTACCGGCGAAGCAGATCCGGAGCCATGGACAAGGCCGGCACTGAATGGGTTGTGGTACAGTGGTGGATGGGTAGTCTAATTGTTTCTAGGGGAGGTGGGAGGGGTAGATGCGGCCGCAGAAGCAGATCCGGCAAGGTGGACGCCGCTGGCAGTGAATGGGCTATGGTACACCGGTGGATGAGCACTCATGGGTTTCGAGAGGGGAGGGGAGAAAGGGCGATGAAGTACGGACGGCGTGATGTAAGATGCTCTGGTGCTGTGGAGTTAGTCGTTTTTGCGGGAGGGGGGAGAGGAAATGGGGGTGCCATGTAGTGGGGGGAACCGAAAGTTACCAAAGCAGCCCCGACCTATCATATAGATGAGGGCGGTATTGTAACTGTTGGTCTCCGTGCACCAAGGACAAAAGGGGGATTTCGCATGCTAAAGACTAAAGTGGCGGAAATTTTAGAAGGAGGCAGGAGATTTTGCCGCCCGCGGGATTGTTCGTATCCAGTTTCAACTAATTTTGGACCGTGCTAGCGGGAAGGTCATGCTAGACTGTGTACACGGGGCACGCGTCAGCAGTTAATAACTGGTGTGAAGTCCACCCCCAAAAAAAAGACAATAACTCGGGATGATGCGCCAATAACTTGGACGTTCACACGGGCGCGGCCAATCGTACGGGCGTAGTGGCGCGTTCACAAAAAAGGGATCAAACGCTCAGCCTATGTATTTCTCGTGTAAATAGATAATTTATTGCCATTGGTTATTTACTTTAAACATAATGCATTGACGTGTTAGTGTAGAGGCGCACAAAAAGAAATGGATATTGTAGTTAGCTACTTAAAAGTGTTACCTCATATGATTACATAGGCTCCATTTCATAAATTGCGTAACCGTTGAATTCATATATGAATATTACATATATTACTTCAAAATAGAAACTTAAATCATCCAAGACTCATGAATTTGAATGCAAGAGTAACAATGGTGCATGTGCATGATAGCTACATTGGTTGTTTGAAGAAACATCACTGTAACTTTGGCATGCACAACTGAAAAAGGTTTATTTAAATAGAAAAAAAATCTGATATGTGAGTGTCCAATCTTTATAGCGTTGAATCGGTATTGTACCTTGGGCCACGATACGAAGTAGATATTGACTTATGTTCAAGCAATGCAGGTCCACGGTCGCTAGATAGTGATACGTGAATGAATTGTGCAATCTCTCTCACACGCATACATATCTCATTTCCCTGTGGGCATCGGAATCACACACGCGCACTTCATGTATTTCTCTCCCTCCGTCAGGGTTAAATTCGTCTTTCTACCCCGTCCTACAAGTCTCTCACACAGAAACACACACGCTCTCTATGTCTAACACGCACACCCCTTTAATTCCGCCCACCCACCACTAATGTCTCAAAGTATAATAATGTCTCTCACACATATGCTATCTACCTATCCCTTAATATAGCTAGATACGTGTCACACAAACTCCTTGTCCCTACTAGCAAGATGCCCATGTGCGTTGCACGGAACATCAAGATGCATTTGTATGAGAAGTTTATCTTGTGGGAGAAAAGGATGAACGAGGGAATGCCTTATTCGCAAATGCAGAGAGGGGTGTGGGTATCTTTTTGCAAAATTGCCATATTTTCCTTCATGTTCGTCGGATATAAATCGGATGGCCTATATTGCAGGATGGTAGGAACACCATCATCACCAACTCTGCTTTTAATAAGAGTAGAGATATGTGAGTGTCACTGCCCCCTCCCCCCCCCCACACACACCCACACTTCCCAACACCGAAGGAGTAGGGTGACACCTCGATCTTGATACTAATCTATCGAGTGGCTTCTCTCTCAAACATACACACACACACACACTACCCAATACCGAAGGAGTAGGGTGACACCTCGATCTTGATATTAATCTATCGACTGGATTCTCTCTCAAACATACACACACGCACACACTACCCGACACTGAAGGAGTAGGGTGGCACATCGATCTTGATAATAATCTGTCGACTCCTCTTTCAAACACACACACACACACACACACTCGCTAGTTGTGCCTCTGTGCCTACCGCGCACACTCTTGATACATCTTTCTCTCCCTCCCCCCCAACAATGACAGCAGAAGGGTGACAACTCGATCTGATCATAATCTGTCAATTGGTTTCTCTCTCAAACATTGTGTCTCGGTGGCTCGCTCGGTAGCCCCCTTGATATGTAGACTTCTCGCGCGCGCACAACTGTAGTGACGATGACGCTGAACCCAGTGTGCCTTGTTTTTACCGGCCTCATGTGATAGTTCTCACCCTGTTTTCTGTTAATTAACAAGGCAACCTTTTCTTTGTTACTACTAGTGAATCTGAAATCATTCGGGGCAGACATAAAACATATCACTTCAACCCAATTATGCAACTACTTTAAAAGAAATTAGCTAGCTGCCCGTGCGTTGCACGAAACATCAAGATGCATTTGTATGAGTAGTTTATCTTGTGAGAGAAAAGGCTGAACAAGGGAAGGCCTTATTTGCGAACATGGTGAGACGTGTGGGTATATTTTTGCAAAATTGCCATAGTTTCTTTCCTCTCCGTTAGATATAAATCCGACGGCCTATATTGCAGGATGGCACGCACACCATCATCACCAACTCTGTTTTCTACTCCCTCCGTCCGAAAATACTTGTCATCAAAATGGATAAAAATAGATGTATCTAAAACTAAAATACGTCTAGATACATTTCCTTTTATCCATTTTGATGACAAGTATTTCCGGACGGAGGGAGTATTTGTCTTTTTAGAGATTTCAACAAGTGACTATGACCGGACCTTACCAACATACTCAAAAAAGTAGTCCATAATTTTGATGTTACCCTCTTTTCTTGGCGGTGCAGTGCCATCTGGATACCTCATAAATAAATCAAGGACAAATCTGACCCCTTCTTGAAAAGACATACATAGCAAAATGAGTGAATCTACACTCTAAAATATGTCTACATACACATCCGTATGTGGTAGTCCATTTGAAATCTGAAAAAGACAAATATTTAGGAACAAATGGAGTATATATAAGAGTAGACATGGAGATATATCTCCAGCATGGTCTACAACAAAAATGTGCTGGGCTGGTTAGCGCCGGATGCTCGCAACGCGATGACATGAGTTTGAATTCTGTCTTTTAACTTTAGATTTGTATATTATATATTACTCTACTTATTTAATATATACTTCTTTCGCTACTGTACTGACAGTGGAACCCACAGAGTACTTAGAATATTAAGGATGGACTTGTTTCTTTTTAACTTTCTGTACGAAGCTATAGCCACCCTGCAAGTCACGTGTACACTGTACATGCAATTAACTTTTTATAGAGGGACAATCATACAGGCAGTTAACTCAAATGGATTGGATGTCACTCTATTATTTCCAGCATAAAGAGCATCTCCAACGGCAGCCGGCAAATTTCCTCCCGCTTCCTTCCGCGGAGGACGACATCAAACGCCAGCAGCATACATTTTTATAACTCTAACCAACCAGATGAAGTTCGTGCAAACACGGACTGATTTCATATAAGCATGAAGGATTTTGTATAAAAAAGCCGGATCTTCATATAAACATGATGGATTTCATTACATTTACATGAACTAAGAGGTGCCAATCCGGCTCTCTTGTATAATTAATACTCCCTCCGTTCGGAAATACTTGTCCTAGAAATGGATATATCTACTTATTTTAGTTCTAAATGGCCGCCCGCGGATCCCTTTGTCTTCCTCATGTCCGTCAGACACTTGCGGGGTCGACGAAGGCCCTCGGAAGAGACCAAGAAGCAAAGAAACCACCTGAATCCATGGTCGTCGCCTCGGCGGTGGACTTCATGGGTCCCAAGTGGCGGCGGCCTCCCGTGTTCTACTTCTCCTCGATGATGGCAGCGGACAGGGAGAAGCTGGCCACCGACTGGTCGATCTCCATGCACCTGGCTTCTGTCTCTGCCTGCATGGCGGTGCCGCAGGCACGGGAGGCACGGCCACAGACACGGGAGGCGCGGCCACCGCAGACACTGGTGGCGCGGTACGACGCGGCAGCGACAGCGCCCGTACCGGCGTGCTCGCCACCGTGCCAACGTGGAGCAACTCGCCACTCCTCATCGAGCTGAACTGGAGCAGCGAGTTGCTGAACCACGCGCCTGCTTGGGGCGGCAACTGGCTCCGTCGGGCCAAGCGAGGTTGGTGAAGCACAGAGCGGCCTCGCCCGTATCCAGAGGGCTCGACGGGCCACCCAGCCGGGTAATATGCCGGAGAACGGCTCATCGGAAGCCATCGAAAGGGTGGAGAAAATGGTGAAGGAGGAGATGGGGGAGCGGCGGAGGGGTGCGATTCTTGCCCGCTTTCTGTCTGGCCTCGTGTAAATAGAGGGCGGACAGTAGGAGCTTGGCCGGCGTCTGGCCTCGTTTAAACTGAGGGCGGACGGGAGGAGCTTGGCCGGTGTTGCATTTAATTCCGGCCTGCTCATGAACGGACGTGTGGCCGGAGTAGGATTCTCGGTTTGCACGCGGGTTTAACGGAGGGGTTTAATGGAGGTGTCGGTCGTGCAGCGGGCGCCGCAGTACTATTTGATTTGACAGCATTAATGAGCCGTCAAATCACAAAGGCCCTCGCCTCTCGTGAAACCTACCGAGCTAGACTGCCCCGCTCTCTAGCCTTTTAAAAAATGTATATAATCCACTTTTGTACAGTAGTAGTATCGATGGATTGCGCCATGGAGCAAAACTTGAAATTAAAAAAAAGGTGGTACATATAGAGAGCGCTCGTGAACTATGTGTCATACATGGCAATAAATAAAGTACTACATGATACTTATATGATACATGTCGCAGGAGTACTAAGTATTATTAATACAGTTTTGCTAGAACTATATAGATGAGACATAATTTGGTCTCATTCATCTTTTATAGCCATTGGATGTGATGCTATAAGATGCGTGTGTGCTGACGTGGGTTGTATTTGTTCTTGTGCAACGAACTAACCACTGCATGTCATGTTTGATAGTCTCAAGTCATTAAAAGCATACAAGCCCCACATCTCTTCTTGGTTGATTCCTCTATTTATGTCAAAAAATAAGAAACAACGTGAGAGTTAATGCACCACGCCTATGTGTTAGTCTAGCCACAATGGTGAGTAACATACACTAGTAACATACACATATCCCTAGACTATGTTACTACCTTCATAGTGGGTACTACCTCCGTCCTGGTTTATAGGTCCCTTTTATAGTTTGTGCCAAATTTTGACTAAAGATTTAACTAACAAAATGTTAATGCATGTCAAGAAAAATTATCTCATTGGATTCGTATTTGAACATAGTTTTGAAAATAATAATGTTTGGTGACATGCGTGAACATTTTCTTAGTTTAATCTATGGTCAAAATTTGGCACGAAATACAATGGGGACCAATAAACCCGGATAGAGGTAGTAGTAACATAAGTGTGGTAACATGCAAAGGTTCATTTATTAGGTTATAGACTCATATTGCATTGGGACATGTGATGTTACAGTAACTAGCTAAATTATTATAACTACCTCTCTCCTCATTAACTCACTACCACATAAGCAAATTTGCTGGGTTGGACTCGATGATACTGCTGAAGTTACTCCCATGGTGGCTAGTCTTACTAGTATTTTGTTTCCATAAGATGACTTATAATACTCACCTAGACGGAGGGAGTATTCGATTTGACAGCGGGCGACACAGTTCCCGATACGCCTTTAATGCAGACGAGGGATGGAGTAGCGGTTCCCGATATGTTGAATGACCAATGCATCCTCCTTCAATTAATGCATGAGGGAAGTAATGGGAGGAGGTCCGGGAAAAGAGGTTGCACGATGTGAATGCAACGCAGTTTGCCCTCATTGCCCTCATATAAAGGCGCCCCTCCTCCATTCCAATGCATCTACCACATCGTACGCACCTAAGCACTTGCCTAAGCACCTACACTAAGCGCAAAAGAGCTCGCTCCAGACCCATGGCGGTGATGCGCGTGAATGGCCAGCGGCTGCGCCAGATGGTCCACGACGCCGGCCTGCAGCATGGCGCCGAGGATCGCCTCCAGACGGTGTTGGAGACCGGCTGGTGGATGGCCGCTGTCGACGCAAACTACGACTCTCAGTTGGACCAGATGATCGTTGCCACCAGCAACAAGTTCACCGTCCTCAAGAAGCTCGCGGACGACATCGCCGTACTCCTCCAGCTCGCGCGCCCGGGCTCCTCATTGCCTGCCACCCTAATCGGCCTCCATGGCCAGAACCTCTTTCAAGCACTGGTGACCCTGCGACTGCCCGCCGACGCCACGAAGAATGTCCAACTGGAGGTCACGCTCGCCGCGAGGCGCCTCACCCTGCAAGAATTCGTCGACCTACACATCCACGCGTACAAGCAAATCGTGTACATATGTATCTACAAGGCCAGTGAGGACGCTACGATGTTGGCCTTCCTCAACCGGCTGGAAGCCTTGGATGCCTTTGTTGAGAAGCACCTTGACCTCGCCACAAAAGCCACCACTCCTTAGCCGCCGGTCTGTGGCCTGGCGCACTAAGTTAAGGAGGAGGAGGTCGTATGTTCATGGATCCATCTTTCTTCTTGCCTTCTGTAACCACCACTGCGATCGCATCATCGTGGCATTAATTCTTATTGTGCTGTTGCATTCTCGTTCTAGTCATTACCGACATGTGCGATCCCTTTCCTTAATTATATGCATCATTGTAACTAGTACTCCATCCGTCAATTTATAAGTTGTGCTTACCTTTTCCATCAAATTCGTGCAATGCGCGGGCATCTTGCTAGAAACACTAGAATATGTCTATATAATCCGTATGTGATAGTCCATTTGAAATCTCAAAAAAGACAAATATTTAGGTACGGAGGGAGTAATATATTAGGAGTATATCAAAACAATAGTGATTTCTTTCAAGTTTGTGAACAAATACTACTATTCTACTACTTTGGATCCATCGCAACGCACAGGCACATTGCTAGTAAAAGGAAAAGGCCTGCCATGTTCGCATCGCACCCCCACACGCCCGGAAATCAAGAGTACAACACGGCCCGTCCGGCACGACACTTAGCTTAGGGAAGGCGTGTTGCCTAGCAGTGGCGGAGCTTGAAGCAAAACGTTGGGCTTGCCAGTCTAGCCAGGCTATAGAAATTACCCTTGCGTTGACGTTCCATGCCTCAAAACTAGATGTACAACTACGAAAATCCTGCTAGGTTGGGCGGGCCAGGGCACGTGTTGGCCCTCACGTAGCTCCGCCCCTGTGCCTAGAATTTTCACTTTCATGTGGGACCGCGCGTTGAGCAAACTGACACCCCGCCCGCCGCCGGGTTGGAAAACAAAAACAAGGGGAAGATCTAGTTGTAGCACGGAAGCCAAGAAATTTTGTGTCAGACGGGGCTCATTGATAGAGTAGGAGCATTCCGTACTAGTACTACTCCTACCAAGTTTGTACTCCTAATACTATTATATTACTAGTACTACCACTATACGACTAGTAGATACGTGCATGGCACAACATCGTAGGAACAAAAAAGGGAAGATCTTGTTTTGGGTGATTTATCTTTTTTTCAATCAACATAGTATGAATAATATGATGTGGGGGGCACCCATGAAGCTTATGTGGCTTGGTTGCATGGCTACGGAAGGTTAGAGAAAAATAAATAGATAATGTGTTTAGAGTGCACTCCACTAAATAGATATACTTTGGATCCATTGCAATGGACCAACACATCTATATCTATACGCCCTATATAGTGTGTGAATAACTTTGAAAGTTGGTCGTTGGATGAAGCCAATCCGATGGTACAAAGATGGCAAATCCGAGCACTACTGGCCATTGGATATCATCCACCAGATTCTGCCACATGTATAATCTAGAAGACTCCATGGTTGAACTTAATTCATGACTAACTTTGCCACAACTAAGCTTAGGCAAAGTTATTAATAAGTTCTTCAAAATGAGAGCCACAAGTTGGCAAGCCTAAGGGAATCTTGCCACATTTTGTGTGTGTATGTCATGTGGGGCCAGTGTGGCTTGCCTAAGGTGTGGCTTGAACCAAACACTCACCTAAGTTAATCAAACTTGCCTAACCTTACATTCCACCAAATTTTGCCACAAGTTGGCAAGCCTAAGGGAATCTTGCCACATTTTTTGTGTGTATGTCATGTGTGGCCAGTGTGGCTTGCCTAAGGTGTGGCTGGAACCAAACACTCATCTAAGTTAATCAAACTTGCCTAACCTTACATTCCACCAAATTTTGCCACATGTTAGAATCCAGAAAACTCCACATGTAGAAGCATAATGCACAAACCACCAGAATATCATGCGTGCAATGCACGTGTACCTTACTACTAGTACTAGTAGTAGTAAGAAACAAATTCCAGTTTTGGCACGAGCTCGTACTGCGGGAGCACCACAAGGCCTGCCGCAGGAGTTATATTTTCCTCTCGGGGCCCACGGGGCCGAACTTCAGTGGTGCCCGGCCTATGAGTCAATGACATGTGGGCCTTAAATGCGGCTGGTCCACATGTCATTCTCAGGGGTGTGGCGTGGTTTGTGACTCACTCGTTCGAGATGAACCGGCCGGTGGTGGCGTGGCCGTGGCGAGGGTACCACAGCTGGGCGTCGGGGCGTTATGAGGCGTAGATGGCCACACCGGCGGGTACTACCTGTAGTACATAAGTACTCCAGCTGAGGATTGATGCCCAGGACGAAATGTGTCACAGTTGCTGGATGAAAATTCGATGGTGCGGGAGTACGGATCGGAGCACAGCAGCGGAGCAGGCAAACCTCGTCCAATCGGGTGTGTCTGTGGTAGAAAGTTGATGGTCGCCGCAGTTCAGCTGGCCCGCATGTCATGCACACAAAGGCAGAGGAGCGGTGGGGCCGAGAGGGATGAGGGGCACAAACAATCCTACCATTCTGTCACTGACATGTGGGACCCATAAGCGTGGGTCCCACCTATCAGTGAAGGAAAGGCAGGGCAAGGCAGTGATAGCCACGTCAGAGGATCCATGTCCACGTCGGGGGACGTCGTGCCGTGGGTTGGAGCGGCGTCGTGGGAATCGCGTGTGGGTGTGGCAGTGGTAGAAACAACAAACGTGACGGTCGTCGTGGTTCAACTTCCATGGAGAAGCTGTCCTGTCTGCTGACACATGTATATGAAAACTAGAGTGTTTATATTTCAAGCACGTGAACAAGTATTATTCTACTAGTTTGGATCCATTGCAACGCACGGGCCAGCACATTGGTAGTAGTAGTGTCCATCTCTATCTCTAGAGGCCTTCCCTCGTTCATCCTTTTCTCTCACAAGATAAACTACTCATACAAATGCATCTTGATGTTCCATGGAACGCACCAGGATGTTTCCTTGGGGGTCTCTCCAGCGCGGCGTGGCCGTAGTTACAAGTTGACGCCCCTTGAGATGCCGACGTTGAGGGGCACTCGGATTTCCTCCGATGAGCAGGTAAGATGAGTTTGATCACGTAGTAAATGCATTCTAAAGACTACTTCCGTGTCCATTTCCTAGTTCTCCCCCTGCCCACTGTTTCACAGGCTAGGCTCGGTGCGAGTGGAGATTGGCTTGCATATGTACGGGAGGGTACCAACATCAATTTGCACAACATTTACAATGGTGACACCGTTCCCGTAGAACCTTTGTCCAACATTGGGATCAGCCATGCAACAGGCCACCGCATGAATTGGTACGATGGAACCACGGTGAGATTGAATAAAAGATAGCACGAACCTTGCACATGGAGGTCAAAGGCGGACCATGCTGTTTGCGGCCGATTTGTTGCCGTACGAGTAGGAAGACGTTGTGCTCCTTTCTAACTGCATCTTCGCGGTGACAAACCAGGGGACTTATTTTGTATGGGACACATCCTACAATATACTCCCTCTCTCCCAGTTTATTTGTTTTGAATCTTTTCATTTTATAAGTTTCAAATTCAAATTTAGAGCTCCCCATCACATGTTGAGATTACAATGTCCATTAAATCGTTGCGTGCATGTATAGTAAAGAAACAAATCTCGAGTTTGGCACGAGTTCGTGCTGCGGGAGCACCACAAGCCCTGGCGCACGAGTTACATTTCCCTCTCAGGGCCATCGGGACTGAGCTTCAGCGCCTTACTACACCTACCTTTGAGTCAATAACATGTGGACCCGATAGGTGACTGGTCCACATGTAATGCTCCCGAAGGCAGAGGGGCAGTGGGTCCAAGAGGGGTGAGCTGCAGGTCGGGGGACATGTGGTTTCATGGGTTCGAGCGGCGTCGTGGGAATCGTGGGTGGCTGTGGTAGAAACTTGATGCTCGCCGCATTTTAGGTGGCCCACATGTCATGCACACAAAGGCAGAGGGGCAGTGCGGCCGAGAGGGGTGAGGCGCACGTCGGGGGGCATGGTGCCATGGGTTGGAGAGGCGTTGTGGGAATCGTGAGATGAAACGTGATGGTCGTCGTAGTTGAACTTCCATGGACAAGCTGTCATATCTACGGACACATGCACTGTATACCGATCACTGGAAGGAGTAGCAGAGAAAGCTATATATGCGGATAAATAGTTCCTTATAGTCAAGCGGTCCCATGCTACTACTCTGTTCCAAAGACATGCACACCATCGAAATAGTCCATCTATATCAATATACACCAAGGGGGGATAATTTTTTTACAAGAGAGGAAATAGTTCATCCATCCATAATGCCCTCCTGCTGGTGCAGCGTTTTCTTCTTCTTCTTCTTCTTCTTCTTCTTCTTCTTGTTCTCATTCTCTGTGGGAGACGGCTTCGCAACAAGCTCTTTGGACCTTGCAACTATCTCGAAACTCACACGGGCATCAAGGGCAGCATATTTTATCTTCTCGTACGTCAAGGGATAATTCTCCCATCCAGACGACCTTAATGCCACTGTCTCGTCACCCTTCTAAAGATTTGTACCAAGCACAAAATTTGCTACGTCGAATAGGGATGGTGTCTGTTTAGCACAATCTTCTACAGGAATTTTGATTCTGGTTTGTAGGTCAGCGATGCTTTTCAAATCAAGGTTGTATGGCTCCAGCTTCTGTTTGTCCCCTTCGATGGCTGCCCCACAGAAGTATCCGTCCTCCCGAGACAAGAAATCGTGAAGCTCACCTGGTATGGAGGGCGAGTGTATGATGTGGTACACCAAAACATCATCTTCGAGGCACAGCTGAAGGACGGCGACGAGCTGGATCTTCCCAGGGGCACGCTCCGTGTACTCTGCGTCGAGACCGATGATCCTCGTCTCTACCTGTTTGAGGGAGTTGGATACATTGTTGATCCACTGCCGAACAACCCTTGGGTGGACGGTGACGGTGGCAATTATGCACATCGAGCCTTCGACGAGGACATGTTGGACGCTAAAAACCTGCATCTCGATCCCTTTCGCCATTTGGAACCACTGGAACAGAGGGCTATGGTTCAGAGAATTAGGATTAGATGGCTAGTCTAACTGACGTAGTAGATGATTATTTAAAGAGGTTAAAACAATGTGAACGCAGTGGGGTTTGTGTCGTGGAATTAGCACATCAGATGTCCTTGTGAAAGGACTTAGTCGTGGAGCCATCGCAACGGGTTAGCTTGAAGGGGTTAAACCGGACAAGGGACACGGGGGTTTTATACTAGTTCGGCCCCTTCGATGAAGGTAAAAGCCTACATCTAGTTGTGATGGGATTATAGGGATATCGATAACCAGGGAGCAAAACACGCTATGCCTGGCTCTCGAGTTGTTGTTTCTTGTCCTTGAACCGCCGCCGGGTCGTCCCCTTATATACACGGGTTGATGCCCAGCCGGTTTACAGAGTCCCGAGGCTGACTCATACAAGTGCCCGGCTCGGTCTCTCTTTCCTTATCTTTCAATACAAGCTATATGACTATGGCGGTTTACTACTATGGGCCCTAATCCGCCTTTGGGCTCTGGGCCTCTAAGCTTCATAGTAAAGCGCCACCTTCCGGGTCTTCGTGGGCTTCAATACGGTTGAGTGTAAACTGGCCCCCTCCTGGGGCGGTTTATACTCAGTAGTTATATCTCCAACATTAGGCCCCAGATTAATTTGAACCTGTTCATGTTAATCTTTGATACTTAGCAAAATCCTGTGGATGCCTTCCTTCATTTCTCGTAAACCGCCATGATGCCTTCTTCTATAAACTTTGTTAAACCGCCGTGACGTCATCCTCTGGATACAGCAACGGATTATCATGACGTCATTTCTGTAAATAAAAAGATTCCCTTTATTTAATGCCATCCCGGAAATCGAGGCGACAGCCGCGCCACTTGTCGCTTTGGACTCCTCGATTCTCGCGCCTGTTACTTATCTTCCTGTCTTGTTATAAATACACCCGACGGGTACGTTCATTTTCTCCCCTTTCTTCTCTTCTTCTTCGTCGCGACCGAAAGAAACCCCAGCGCCGCCGCCGTGGTCGATCTTCGAATCTGCACCAACCAAGGCCGCTGCATCACCCTGTTTGTTCCAGAGACCCTGCCGCGCTCTTTCGCCGCCGTGTGACCCTGGTAAGTTCGCTTCCCTGTAACTCTAGATCTCCATTAGGGTTTCAAGTTCATCCATGTTCATTGCCGTTCGTCAGTTCTTCTGTGTTCCTCCTTCTGGTCTTCCTGTTGAATATACATATGTGTGCCTGATAGTTTTGAACTGCGGCTAGATCCATGTTGTTAGTTCACCGTACTGTAGTATCTTACTGTTTCTGAATAGACTCCGTCTGGTTCGTCTCTGTTCCTCTTTAGCGCCATTGTAGGGCTCAGGAATATTTCCTTAGATTATCCACGGTAGATCCAAAATTATACTGCCATATTGTGAAACCTGTTTTTGTAACACTTAGCAGAAATTTCGAATTCTGGTCATCCTGCCTATAGGCGGTTTAACTCCTTAAAGGTCAATCCGCCATATAACATTAGCCCTCTCTTAAACCGCCAACTGAACTCGCACAGTATCCTTCTCTGGTTTAACATTGAATTAGACGCTTTAAACCGGCACCTTTTATTTTCAGTTCCTCATTCCGGAATGTCGAAGCAATTTTCTGCTTGCAATTGGGTTCCATCCCGGATCACAGAGACACAGATCAATGGTTACGTCATCACTGGTGCTTTAGCTTCGAAGAACATTCTCCACTGGCGAGTTCCGGAATTGGAATGTCCACCTGAACCTCAAGAGGGAGAGGTGATTGTTTTTATGCAACATTTAGACCGGGGATTTAGTCCGCCCGGATCAAAAAATTTCCCAGATGTCCTTGCCAGCTTCCAACTCCATCCGCAAGATATTGGTCCGAACTCTGTATCAAACATATGCAACTTTCAAGTATTCTGCGAAGTTTACCTTCAAGAAGAGCCAACCGTAGAGCTGTTCCGGGATTTTTTTTCATCTGAACCGCCGCACAGAATTCTCAGACGGCCCCAACACAGAGCTTGGTGGCGTATCAATCCAAAAGAGGAAAGAAGTTGACTTCCCTCATGCCAAACACCATAGCCATCCTAAAGATTGGAACCAGACCTGGTTTTACTGCCAGAATACTACTCCTGATGGAGAAAATCCCTTGCCGGGCTACCGCCCTCACCGGCTTAGCAACGGCCACCCAATGCCTCCACGTCTAACTGCCACGGAACAGAAGAATTTCGCTCCTCAACTCGCCAAGCTCCGGGCTCTGATGGCCAACGGTTTAACCGGCATTGATCTTGTCCGCTGCTGGGTTTCATGGGGCATTCTGCCTTTGAGCCGCCGCCCTGGATTGATGCATGAGTATACCGGAAGTGTAAAAGACCCTCAACAGCATCATGAACTAATAATGACCAAGCTTGAAATCACTGAATGTGTAAAGAGGATGCTTGATGAACCAGTCGCTGCATGCAGCCAAACCGGTTTGGCTCCGTTTTGCGTCTCCAATAAACCACCGGCGGTAAGTTCATGTACATACTTTACTAATTTCCACATCGACCGTTTACTAACCTTTCCTTGTCTTTATTTTAGGCCAACAGCTCTTTCTGGAAACGTAATAAACCGGCCCGTGCTCCTATGTAAAAACCAAGGTCACCAAGAAGGCCGGAAAGAAGAAAGCTGTCGATTCTTCTGAACCGCCGGAGGAAGAAGAATCAGATGCTGAGGTAGAACTTGACTCACTTGGCTCCCTTTTTATACATCTTATTGACAATGATCATCTTCAGGATGATGCTGAAGCCAGCCATGCAGATCATGTTGAGGTAGTTCTTCTTTCTTCCGACTAGGACCCTGTGCCGGTTCAAAGAACTCGCCGTACAATCCGGAAAATAAAACAATCTCACCCCCTTGCTCATTTGGATCCAAAATTTTCTTTGAAGAAACGGCAAGCAGAAGAACGTCGCACAACCCGGCATAGTGGTCAACAGATCACTTCATCCGGTTTAGCTGATACGCCCCCCCGGAAACACCATCCAGAGGTGATTTGTTCTCCTGAAAAACAATACCCTTTGAAAGGTTTCTTCCGATGCCCTCTCAATCTGTCTGACCCGAATTATCAGGCTTCTTCTAGCTCGTCTGGCGGTTCGTCGACCACCCAATTACCTCCTCTCAAAGTAGTTGCCGGGTAAGTGTTTACCTGATTTATAACTTTATTTTGCCGGTTTGCCATACTCTAACCTTTGGTGTTATAGCGCCAAAGCTCGATTAAGCAAGAAGGCCAAGACCAGCGACCCTACTGTTGACGTTGATCCGGAAAAGACACCCGAGCATCGTAAAAAAAAACCGGAAGTTGCCATGGACAGCTCTGCTGGGCCAAATCAAGATGGTAATGCTAACCCGCCAGAAGCTGAACCGACTGCAGAGGCTGATACTTTAAATCCTCCTGCTCCCCCGAGCCCGGTAATGGAACAACGGGACTCAATTGCTGATCCGCCAAGTCCAGCTAACAAACCGCCAAGCCTGTTCAGAACCTTGACTCTTCCAGCCCGGCCAAGGATGATGATATTGTTGTGACAGGCACTGCATATACCACCCCTGGTAACCCGGTTGCTGTGTCAAAGCATACTGCTAAAGATGAATTTGCTGCCATGAACAATGGGAAGGGTAAAACTGATTTGTCTGCTTATACCGATCTCTCTGCTCAAGACCTTCATTCCGGCTTTCTGAACCGGTTGTATACAAGCCGTGATTATGAAGCCAGTTTAGTAAATCTAATGAAGGAACGCTATGAGGTAAACATTGCACTTCCATTGCATTGTAGCCCCCAAGGGCCGGTTTGTCTTGAGAAAGTCAGACCGGTACTTTATAATCTTCATGCTGTAATTTGTGAACTGTTCTTTGTCTTGATCAAATACATATTAGCCCCCAAGTGCCATGATTAAAACTTGTATTAATCCTTGGGACTTGAAGTATCCGCATAAAAACGATCCGCATTAGCCCCCAAGTGCTGAGTGTATAACTGGTTATACGCTTGGGACTTTGAAGAAAGATATTAACATGCTCTCTTACTATTGCAAAGTGAAATAAATCAACAAACCTCACAAATTACTGATCTTCGAGGAAACCTTGAGACCCAACAAGCAGAAACCACCAAGGCCAAGGATGAGCTGAGAACCGCTTTGACCACCATGGAGCAACTTAAAGAATGGTTTAAATCTGAGCAGGCCAACTGGGATAGCGAGAAAGCCGGACTGGTGAAGCGGACAAAGACTGCTGAATCGGCTCTTAAACCGGTGGCAGAAGAATTATCTGGACTGAAGCACCAAATCAATGCCATGGCCTCTGCCATATTTGGTAAGTAATGGTTGCCAAAAGTTGTATCCCTTTGAAATTTCATCAGTTTAACATGTATTTCTTGAACCGGTATAGGAAATCGCGTCGCTCACCTGGGTTCTGACATGCGGAAGAAGCTTAAAGCGGCATATACACTGATTGAGCAGTTGTATACCGGCGCTCAACGGGTTATATGCGCAACTTCATATGATAATGCGGCACCAGCACTTATCAAAGATACGCTGGACCGTCTTTCAATGACGCCAGCACAAATAGAAGAGCTAAAGCGATCCGCTGCTCGGGCCCGCGCTTTGCCGGCACTGACTCGGGCCAAGGCATGGATAGCTGACCTTGACCCGGCTGATATATCCAAAGGCGTCCCCAGTGCCCAAGAAAATGGCAAAGAATTTGATAATGACGCACTGAAACGGGTAACAAGGGAGATGCGTCCTTTGGCGAGTCAACTAGCTGAAGAGGCGAACCTGAGGGTTCACCGATCGTTCTATGATGCAGACAACAAACGGGTTGAAGCTGTGATTCCTGAAGTGCAGAGCCTCATTCCACCAATATGTAAGCATACTTATGCTCCTGACGTTGATCCGGCTGAGCTTATAAGTGAAGAGGCTGTCTTTCAGGCCTTAACCCGGATTGACTAGACCACCAATGACTTCCAGTCAGTGGATGAAGAGGAGGTTGAACCGATGCCAAATGATCCATCTACCTCACGTCAACCCGGTGATGAAGCTTAATCCGTCCAGGCGGTTGGTACATCAGGAACGATCAATAAATATTTCCATATTTTGGGCCTTGGAGTGCCGTGTAATAGGATAGCAAAAAACTTTATGCTGATCTGCTGCCATCGTGCAAGAGATATTTTGCATTGATCCGCCATATCAATGTCAATGTTTGTTCCAAGGATCATAATATGTATTTCCTGTATGCATAAAAAGACAAAGGGGCCTGGCGGTTTACCGCTGGACGGGTCATAATACCCAAAATATGCCGGTTTGATAATCAAATCATAATAATATGAATTTATACATACCGGTAGCACAAGATCTCTGGCTAGTTGGCGATCCAACTTGAATTGCGATAAGGGTGAAAAACCCAAATCTAAAGTATTTGTATTGCCATCATTTGCTGATGTCGTAGATCAAGTCATGTCGGGTGATGATTCACGCCAGACGATCCAGGCCGTTGACAGGAAATCAATGCCAAGCCGGGTTAAGAAAACTCCGGTTTAAGATAAAAGTCTGTCAACGTAAAGTTGCAAACCAAGCCGGTTTAAGAAATGCCGGTCTTAGAAGATGGTTGAATAAGCCAAAAAATCGGTTTAAAATTCAGCCAAAGTTCAAATAAAAACCGTGTAGTCGAGGCTTTTTGGGGGCTGCCAGGCCCAAATGTGAGGCTTTTTGTGGGCTGCCAGGCCACTGAGTTGAACCATTTAACAAAGCCTTTTAAGATAGACCTCCAACTAGCCAGTCACCGTTTTAACTTTGACAAGTTCAGGGTCTCAAGGAGAGTAACTGTCAAACGTTCGGAGGGCCGTGCCAGGATGACCTGGATAGGAGTGTGTTACTTGATGAAGGCAGGTTAACCCGGGGTTTTAGGTAAATATACCAGGCTTCCAAGCCGTGGGTCGATACCCAGCTACAAGGGTCCATTCAGACTTCTTGGTATTGGACCAAGGAGCCCCCAAGTAACGTGATGAGCGGTGCTCATTAGGTGCCTATGTTTGAGTTGTGCATAGCATCGAAACTCTCTTTGGCCCTTTGGGTGTGAAGCTCCCAAGCTTTGTGGCGTGATAGCCGGTTCAAGGGATAATACTTTGCTTGGTCAGCTGAAGCCCCCATGTAACTCAAAGAATGTTTGAGAAAAAACAGTAGAGGCCCCTCTTTGAAGCAAGGATGCTGATTTATTTATTGATGATAATATATACATCGTCAAAATATGTACATAAAAGAGAGCCTATGGCTCAAGTGTAGTAAGGCCGGAGGAGAGCTATGTTCCAGGGTCGCCGGGTCTCCTCCTCAGATTTGCGTGAGTCATCTCGAATGTCAATGCGGTAGTTTTATCCGTTGTGCAGATTCTTACTGACCACAAAGGGTCCTTCCCAAGGCGGGGATAACTTGTGTATACCGGTCTGATCCTGGATAAGCCGGAGTACCAAGTCACCTTCTTGAAAGGCTCTTGTCCTAACCCGACGGCTGTGATAGCACTGCAGGTCTTGTCGATAAACCGCCGAACGTGCCAAAGCCATATCCCGCTTCTCATCTAGTAAATCCAGTGCCTCTTGGCGAGCTTGCTCATTATCCGCTTCGACATAATTAGCAACCCGGGGGGAATCATGACGTATATCACTTGGGAGAACCGCCTCTGCTCCGTAGACCATGAAGAAAGGCGTATATCCTGTTGATCGATTGGGGGTGGTGTTGATACTCCACAACACAGAAGGTAATTCTTCCACCCAACAACCCGGCGTCCGTTTCAATGGAATCATGAGCCGGGGTTTAAGACCCTTTAAGATTTCTTGATTAGCTCGCTCTGCTTGACCGTTGGATTGAGGGTGCGCTACAGATGCTAGATCAAGCCGGATATGCTCTCTTTGACAGAAATCCTCCATCTCACCTTTGGAGAGGTTAGTACCATTATCCGTGATAATGCTGTGTGGATAACCAAAGCGGAAAATAATCTTTTTGAGAAATCGAACCGCCGTCGCTGCATCACAGTTGCTGACAGGCTCCGCTTCAACCCACTTGGTGAATTTATCAACTGCCACCAACAGGTGGGTTTTCTTGTCTTGGGAACGCTTAAAAGGCCCCACCATATCAAGCCCCCAAGTAGCAAAAGGCCAAGTGATTGGAATCATCCGTAGCTCCTGAGCCGGAACATGAGCTCTGCGGGAAAAATTTTGACAAGCATCACATCGCTTTACCAGATCCTCCGCATCAGCATGAGCTGTCAACCAGTAAAACCCATGATGAAAAGCTTTTGCAACCAGGGACTTTGAACCGGCGTGATGACCACAATCCCCTTCATGAATTTCCCGGAGGATCGCTTGGCCTTCTTCCGGAGAAACACAACGCTGAAATACGCCCGAAACGCTACAGCGGTGTAACTCGCCATTGTGGATAACCATGGATTTAGAACACCGGACTATCTGTCGGGCCAGGACTTGATCATTTGGTAGCTCACCCCGGTTCATATATGCCAGATATGGAATCGTCCAATCTGGCACGACGTGTAAAGCAGCCACCAGTTGCGCCTCCGGATCAGGAACAGCCAGATCCGCTTCTGTAGGCAATTTAACAGACGGGTTATGCAATATATCGAGAAAGGTGTTAGGGGGTACCGGTTTACGCTGAGATCCAAGTCGGCTCAAAGCGTCTACTGCTTCGTTTTTGCGCCGATCAATATGCTCAACCTGGTAACCTTTGAAGTGACCCGCCACCATATCTACCTCCCGCCTGTAAGCCGCCATGAGTGGATCCTTAGAATCCCAAGTACCAGAAACTTGCTGAGCCACCAGATCAGAATCGCCGAAGCAACGAACTCGAGTTAAGTTCATCTCCTTAGCCACGCGGAGACCATGAAGTAGGGCTTCATATTCAGCTGCATTGTTAGTACAAGGAAACATCAAGCAGAGGACGTAGCAAATTTTATCCCCTCGGGGGGAAGTAAGAACAACTCCAGCCCCCGAGCCTTCCAACTGCCTTGATCCATCGAAATGAATGGTCCAGTACGTATTATCCGGTTTCTCTTCCGGTGCTTGTAACTCGGTCCAGTCATTGATAAAGTCCACAAGAGCCTGCGACTTAATGGCCGTGCGAGGCACATACTTCAAACCATGTGGACCAAGCTCAATTGCCCACTTTGCAACCCGGCCAGTTGCTTCTCTGTTTTGGATGATATTCCCCAAGGGAGCCGAACTGACCACTGTGATGGGGTGACCTTGAAAATATTGCTTGAGTTTCCGACTGGCCATAAAAACCCCATATACCAACTTTGCCAATGTGGATAGCGTTGCTTTGACTCGATCAGGACTTCACTGATGTAATACACTGGACGTTGAACCGGATATTCCTTCCCAGCCTCTTTATGCTCTACAATGATAGCCACACTGACTGCTCGGGCATTAGCAGCCACATATAATAGTAAAGGCTCATGATCAACTGGGGCTGCCAGAACTAGCGGTTCAACCAATTGCCGCTTCAACTCCTCAAAGGCCGCATTGGCTGCATCACTCCGGACAAAATTATCCGTTTTCTTCAGCATCTGATACAAGGGAATAGCCTTCTCATCCAAACGACTGATGAACCGGCTGAGAGCTGCGATCCGGCCTGCGAGACGCTGAACATCATTCATACATGTCGGTTTGGCCAAGGATGTGATTGCCTTGATCTTTTCCGGATTAGCCTCAATGCCCCTATTAGACACCAGAAAACCGAGCAGCTTGCCTGCCGGAACACCAAAGACACACTTATCCGGATTAAGCATCATTTTGTAAACCCAGAGGTTGTCAAACGTCTCTTTGAGATCAGCTATCAATGTCTCCTTTTTCCCGGATTTCACCACAATGTCATCCACATAGGCATGAACGTTACGCCCAATCTGCGTGTGAAGACAATTTTGCACACAACGCTGATAGGTTGCTTGAGCACTCTTGAGCCCAAAGGGCATAGAAACATAGCAGAAGGCTCCAAAGGGAGTGATGAAGGCTGTTTTCTCCTGGTCCTTAACTGCCATTTTGATCTGATGGTACCCTGAGTAAGCATCCAAAAAACTCAGGCGCTCACAACCCGTCGTCGCATCAATGATTTGATCAATACGCGGGAGAGCAAAAGGATCAGCTGGGCAAGCCTTATTTAAGTCTGTGTAATCCACACACATGCGCCAAGTCCCGTTTTTCTTAAGAACCAGCACCGGATTAGCCAACCATTCAGGATGAAAAACTTCAACGATGAACCCAGCCGCCAACAGCCGGGCTACCTCCTCCCCAATTGCATTGCATCTCTCTTCATTAAAGCGACGAAGGAATTGCTTAACTGGTTTGAACTTTGGATCAATGTTAAGGGTGTGCTCAACTCAGCGAGTTCCCTCGGTACACCTGGCATGTCAGAAGGCTTCCATGCAAAGATGTCCCAGTTCTCACGGATGAACTCGATGAGCGCGCTTTCCTATTTTGGATCCAGGTTGGTGTTGATGCTGAACTGTTTGGACGAATCGCCAGGCACAAAGTCAACAAGCTTCGTCTCATCCGCTGGTTTGAAGTGCAGGGTTGGGTCGTGCTTAGTGGTGGGCTTCTTCAGAGGGGTCATATCTGCCGGATCAACATTTTCCTTGTAAAATTTTAACTCCTCTGTAGCACAAACCGACTCAGTGTAAGCCGCATCACTCTCTTCGCAATCCAAAGCGATTTTCCGACTTCCATGAACTGTGATGGTTCCTTTGTGACCCGGCATCTTGAGCTGCAAGTAGATATAACATGGCCTCGCCATGAATTTTGCATAAGCCGGTCGCCCAAACAGTGCGTGGTACGGGCTCTGGATTCTCACCACCTCGAAAGTCAATGTCTCAGACCGGGAATCATGCTCATCTCCAAACACAACTTCCAAAGCAATCTTGCCCACTGGATACACCGACTTTCCTGGTACTACACCATGAAAAACAGTATTGGACGGTTTAAGATTCTTATCTGTCAGCCCCATGCGACGGAATGTCTCATAATACAGAATATTAATACTGCTTCCTCCATCCATAAGTACTTTGGTGAACTTGTAACCTCCCACCTGAGGTGCCACCACCAGAGCCAGCTGACCCGGATTGTCAACCCGGGGCGGATGATCCTCCCTACTCCACACGATGGGCTGTTCCGACCAACGCAGATAGCGTGGAACTGCCGGTCCAACCGCATTAACTGCCCTCTTATGCAGCTTCCGATCTCGCTTGCACAGACTAGTGGTGAATACATGATATTGTCCACCATTCAGCTGCTTCAGGTTACTTTGGTAACCTGACTGCTGTTGACTCCCTTGATTACCCTGCTGGTTATTACCGCTTTGGTTATTCTGGTTATTCTGATTGTTTTGAAATCCAGAGCCTGAACCGCCGCCACCATGAAAACCTGGACCTGAACCGCCAGACGGGCCCTGGTCATATCGGAAGAGATCAGAGTTTTTGAATTGCCTCATGATATTACAATCCTTCCAGAGATGAGTTGCGGGGGCTGCTTTGGTTCTGTGCTTTGGACAGGGCTGATTCAACAAACGCTCTAGATTCATCGATCCGCCACGCTGGGCAGTTTACCTTTACGACGCTGCACATTAGCATTAGCCACAAAATCTGAATCCGCTTTACGCTTACCATTATTCCCATGGCCTCCCTGGTTGTGCTGCTGTCCCTTCACACCGCCATTCCTCTTTCCCTTCTCCGGTTTCTCATTATCAGAATCGGGATCCTTGGTATTATCAGAATCGGCATATTTTACCAAGGCTGCCATGAGGGTTCCCAGGTCATTGCAATGACGTTTGATTCGTCCCAACTTCTCCTTTAGTGACTTAAACCGGCAATTACACTCCAGCGTGATAATCGCTTGGCCGGCGTTAATTCGGTCGGCCGAGTACAAAACTTCTGAGACCCGGCGCACCCAATGAGTTGTGGACTCGTTCTCGCCCTGAACACAAGCATCCAGATCTACAATGGACATGGGCTGTTTGCACGTATCCTTAAAATTGCCTATAAACCGGGCCTTCAACTGATCCCATGACTCGATGGAGTTAGCCGGCAGATTCTTCAACCAGGTACGGGCTGTTCCTTCCAACATCATCGTGAAGTATTTTGCACAAGCTGCCTCATCTACATCCAGCATCTCCATTGCCATCTCGTAAGTCTCGACCCACGCCTCAGGTGGCTGATCCGCCGTGTAATTAGGCACCTTGCGCGGACCCTTGAAATCCTTGGGCAGACGCACGTTACGGAGGGCCGGAATGAGGCACGGTACTCCCCAGGAACTGAAAGCAAGCCCGGTGCCTCTGTCAACCGATACTGCCGGCTGAACCGGCGCGGGTTGATGACGACCCAAAACACCATCCCTTCGTGCCCTGCCATGATCTACTACTTCCTGAGCATTGCGACGCCGCGCGCTGCTAGATACTTCCGGTTCATCCATCCGCCTGCTATAACTTGGGCTCGGACGAGGAGTTGAATGAATTCTATCCCGGCTGTATGAATAAGCCTGCTGCTGCATTACGGCGGTTTGAAGGAGGTCTCTTCCTCGCCTCGTCTCAACTGCCTCTATTGAATCTCCTTCCATCGGGATGGCGGCCAGGCGTGAGGCTGCAGCAATCATGTTATCCAGGGGGCTCGAAAAGTGACCCGGCGGCGTAGGCATATACTGTGGCAGGTTAACCGTCCGTCGGGGTAACTCCATTGCTTGTGGCTGATCCGGGGCGATCCTAGACGCCTCGGCTCGGTTTGCGGCCGCCGGATTGCTCGGCCCAGCGCCTGGTGTCTGAAAGAGATTTACCCCTTCATAAACCGGTGGCAATCGTGACCGATATTTCCTTCGCATCACATCTTCTGACGCAGTCCGATCTAACATGAGTCGGTAATTCTATGCTTGTATCTGCTGTGATTGAGCGTTCAAAGCGGCCTGTTCCTCGGCCATCCTATTGTCCTCTTTAGCCTGCGCAATTTGCTCTTTCAGCCTTGCAACCTCTACATCATGCTGATTTCGTGTTTCCGGGGTAACTGTCGCGGTTAACAAGGCCTCCCAAGCATCCATTAAACCGGCGAGAACCTGTGCCGGCCGGTGCGCCGAAGTACCTGCCCCGGCCGCTAATCCGGTATCTATTGCCGCGGTAGATGAAGACTGTAAAATGAGCTGTGTGCCAGCCATATAAATAGCAACCCGGCTTGGTGCTTCAAGGAGATCCGGAATATTGTTGCCATCGGAATACTCCTCGGGCACGCCGTCATGAATCTGGTACAAGGACTCAGTTTCACCAGTGTATGATTCGCCATCGGAGTATACCGCCATCTCGTCCTCAGACACCGGTTCAGATCCGATCCCATGGACACATCCTACAAACGCATGCTTCACAGCGGGCGTAACCCGGGCTGGATTCGCAGGCTGAGCCGTCTCGACGAGGTCGGTGCAGGTGTCCGGCTCAGGGCCCGGTTCGCCGATCTTGCCAATGAAGACATGAATTCCGCCGAAGGGAACCCGGTACCCGTACTCGATTGAGCCGGCTTTGGGGCCCCATCCTTTGTCGTCGATGTAGAGCTTGCCGCGACGACTTTTGGTCATCCGGCCGATCACGTACCCCTTAAGTCCTTCAGAGCAGCCCTTCAAGAACTCGACACCATCGTGCGATAGCCCCATGGTGGGCGCCAACTGTCATGGAATTATCACATCAGATGTCCTTGTGAAAGGACTTAGTCGTGGAGCCATCGCAACGGGTTAGCTTGAAGGGGTTAAACCGGACAAGGGACACGGGGGTTTTATACTAGTTCAGCCCCTTCGATGAAGGTAAAAGCCTACGTCTAGTTGTGATGGTATTATAGGGATCTCGATAACCAGGGAGCAAAACACGCTATGCCTGGCTCTCGAGTTGTTGTTTCTTGTCCTTGAACTGCCGCCGGGTCGTCCCCTTATATACACGGGTTGACGCCCAGCCGGTTTACAGAGTCCCGAGGCTGACTCGTACAAGTGCCCGGCTTGGTCTCTCCTTTCCTTATCTTTCAATACAAGCTATATGACTATGGCGGTTTACTACTATGGGCCCTAATCCGCCTTTGGGCTCTGGGCCTCTAAGCTTCATAGTAAAGCGCCACCTTCCGGGTCTTCGTGGGCTTCAATACGGTTGAGTGTAAACTGGCCCCCTCCTGGGCGGTTTATACTCAGTAGTTATATCTCCAACAGTTTGGATGCAAATGAAGACGAAGGGGAGGTGAAGAAGCCGAGGCGAATCGGTTCCTGATGGAGAAGTAAATGGGAGAAGTGGCATGCAGGCAGTTGATTAGACGGCTAGGTAGACTAAACGAAAAGGCTATGCGGGTAGACTGAGGAGTCGTACCTGTTCATGTACGTGCCCATCCTTCCTGATAGGTGGGACCTATGCAAACAGATAAAAAAATGTGTCGTAGCTTTTTTTGAGCCCGTGAGTGGGAGACACAACATTCTCTGGTTAAGGAATACTCCCTCCATTTAGGTGAGTATAAGTCACCTTATGAAAATCAGCTTTTCCCAAAACCTTTAGGCGTGGAGCATTAACTTCCTGCTCGATCCCCTCCCAGCCTCGTTAGCCAGCGTTCTCTTCCTGCTCGATTCTACCTTTCCATTTTTTCCTCTTCTCAAGTGTGGAACGATCTGCATGCCGTCCTTGATGCACCAGAACGACCACTACATGCATCGCGGCAGGGCGTTGATTGGGCATGCACGACAATTTGGTTCTGCTCGCAATATGGATGATACCTGAACGATGAAGTGAACAGGCATGCTAGCACGGGAGACCTATTTCCGCTATACAATACTGGAGTACTCATGTTCCTACTAGTAGTAGTGGTAGTAGTAGCACAACTGTGGTACACTTGATGGTCAAAATACTATTCATTCGGTCCTCATAGTGAAGTGACAACACCCTACACCTGACACTAGTCCAGGCAAGGCGGCGTGTTCGGGTTACCAAAGTCAGCCTCACCCTGTGCACTATGCAGTCTGTCACCGCCGCTGTACAGCACATTGGCGCCTCGCCTCGTCTCCCTCTCCACTCCCATAGCACCACTCCATCTCCATCTCCTTCTCCGTCTTCGTCTCTGTCTCCATCTCACTGTGCCCCCATGTACCGTCGCCTCACTCGCCTCCCCCAGTACCACTATTCCCTCGCTAGCCGATCCAGCACTGACATCCTTCCCCCCCGTAAATCAAGCCCCCTTCCAAAATCCACCATGGCCAAACGCGAACTGCGCAGCATCCATATGAGCCGCGATTGGAGAAATCTCCCCAGTGACATCCTCGACCTCTGTTGTTCGTGTATGGATATGTTAACCGCCCTGCGGCTGGCTGCATGCTCGAGGGACATGCACACGGACATCGTCGAAGCGAGGCCTAAGCTTTTCAAGACACCCTGCTTGCTGCTATCTGGTCTTGCGAGATTGTCTCACCATGATACGGAGGCGTGCATGATGCCCCTCGACTTCAATCCGATCTCCATTAGCCGAAACTTCTTTGCAGGTATGTAGTGTGTCGCCGTACATCATTTCCCTCGACATCGATCCGATCACCATCGCCCGAAACTTCTTGGCAGGTATGTACCGGGTCGGCATGAACTCCCACTGGATGGCTGCCTTCAGAGAAGACGGTAAAAAGTTGGTGCTCGTGAACTTCCAGACCTCCCATGAGATTATCCTTCCTCCGTTGGATTATATAGTGTATTACCATCGCGGTGCAAGTCATCTAGATTACTACATCAGTTGGACGGACCTTGTTTTGCAGAAGATTGTAATCTGCCAAGTACCCACACGACATGCGAATTACACAGACTTCAAGCTAATTGCCTTGTTCGACCGCGGACTCGCCTATCTTTACGCCGGTGCCTTTTTTAGCTGGAGACAACTCGGCTCGCAGTGGATCATCGTCAGAGCTGATACACACTTCTGTGATGCTATTGAACACAATGGCATCATCTACGCGATTGACAAAGTAGATGGCACCACGTATTGCTGGGACGGCGCGTGTAAGTTGTTTCCATCTCATGTTAATGATGATGCCATGACACTGTTTGAACTTTTTTTGATGATTGGCATATCCCTGTTTGAGCAGAATTTGAGTAGAACTATGGCAATATATTAGAGACGCCGTAAATCAGCTATATTTGGAATGAGTTAATTCATGCGATTGTGACCATGTCATTACAGCCAATTTGTACCCTGAATAATCAAACGGTTAGGAATATGTGGATATTATCCTTATTTTACAGTAATCTATATACTACTACTTAATATGAGTGTGTATCAATGACCATGTTAGTTTCCTCATTTTCATGATGTAGAAACATGCACCACACTGTTGGTTTCATCTAACCATACATTAGGGAAGTAAATGTGCATATGGAGAACTCTATATTTGGAACTAGTGAAATCCTGCAATGCTTACCATGTGTACATACCTATATTTGCCCTTCAGCAATCAATGACTAGAATAATATCCTCACAAAAAATTTGCCCACAGAACACGAGTATATAACAATGCATGGTCTGTTAGTTACCTTGAAGAATTTGTTTGTGAGGACAGAATATGATTACGTAACATGCATGACATGGTAGTTTCCTTTGAAGAATCGATTGCGAGATAACATGAGTATAACCATGCATGGCACTTCTATATTTTCGAACCCAGTATACATTTCCCTGTATTTTCCTCCCAGTTGCAACAGGAACATATCAATGTTGTTTCTTGCATTATCCTACTCATACTCTGAACAATGCTGATCTTACAATAACAATGCCTGTCCTTTTTGATATGATGCAGTGTCCCTACAGTTATTGCCCTTTGTAATTACACCACCTTTGCCAAAAACAGGGAAGCACAACTGGTTCCTCGCTCGATCAGACGATGGAAAAAGACTGATGATCATTCGAACAAATGAGCCGGAAAAGTTATATTGCAAAACCCCCATTGTATACAAGCACCGTGTAATGCGTGAGTATCCGGACAGTGGCTGTTACGTCTATGAGCAGGATACCAGCTTGTTGGGGCCTTTAGGATTTTTTAGTTGCAGGCGGGTAAACAGCCTTGGTTCACACTCTCTGTTTCTCGGACTCAATTATTCGATTAACCAGGAGATCACCGTTGGCAAGGACCTTGATGGTAGAGAGGCTCTGTTTGCTATGGAAAACTGTGTCTACACGGTGAGCCCTAGGAGTTCGGGAGCATACTCCCCTGATTGTCAACGATACAGCCTGCAGCCAAAAGAAGGTGAGAATGACAAAGGCATCCGGATTAACTTTGATCCTTGGATGTCTCAATTACGACAGGCAGTGATGTGGTTCAAGCCTTCAGGTTGATAGGTAATTGGGCTGTTGCATCGAAAGGGTGGAGTACTAGTGTCTCCGGATCACTGGTCGCTGAAGCGGGGCTGCAAATTATGATGGTGTTGGATCATCTCTTCGAATAACTTTGTTGTCTTTGCTGCTGGTTCTGGATGGGTAGTTCTTTCTTTTGTTATGCATATTCCTTGTCATTTGGTCATCCTCGTCTATGTCACTCTTTCTATGTAATAGTTGCTTCTGTTTAGAATGTCATTCTCGTCTGGATCACGAGAGTCTGAGCGCTGCAGATGGGTACGTTTTGGTGGTGTAGCAAGACTTCTTATGAACTATCATGTCTTGCTGTTTATGTCAGTAGTAGTCACTAGTCAGTGTTTGAATGTTGTATATATCGTTGTTTCGAACTGTTTATTGTCTCAAACTACTGGTGGGCTAAATAAGGGCATCACCATTCTCCAGTGTTCAGAGAATATCTCCTTTTTTCAAGTTATATAATTTGAGCTCACTGTCTTTTCGAAGATGTACACTTGTTTGGGCCAGTGAGGTGTCGTTGAATATGGGCCGAGTAGTAACGCAATGCCAAACAGGTCAATTATGACTCTCGGGCCGGGCTCTCAAAAGATCCTGAAAAAAAAGGCCGGGCTCTCCAAAAAACAAAGAATAAGGACTCTTAGGCCGACATGTGGGCGCCACCGGTGTTTTCGTGCGCTTGCGCGCCGAGAGAATATTGGCGCGTGCTCGAAATTCATGCTACCTTTTCATCCCCAGTCTCCCGCCCCCCCCCCACCCACCTCTGGAATCTCGATTCCTACTCCAGTTCCCCCAAATCCCCCTCCTGTACTCCCTGTACTCAAGCTCACTATCATGTCGCCGGTCAACACGGATCTCCGAGATGGAGATCCTGAGGTCCGTCCTGCCTTCGGTCGCTGCGTGCTGTCGCTCAACAGTGGCACGGCGGCGCTTGACGACCAGTTTGCCGGCAAAGTGCTAATGGTAACCATCAACGGCGACCGGCCTCCCGTCTCACCGGACGACCTTGTCAAAGCTCTTGGCATTGCACACGGCATCCAAATAAGTGACTTGCTTGTTGAAGTCTGTCCGCCACCGGCTGATTTCTTCGTCAGGTTCCGAACAACTTTCAACTGCAGTCATGTGTTCGAATCTTCCCAGCGTTTGTTCTGCGATGGCGCGCTGGTGAGCTTTGATCGGTGGCACCCAGGATGGGGCTCGGTGCCCTCTAAGCTTGAGTTTTTAACAAAGCTTACCTTCCACGGCATGCCTCGACGTGCTTGGAACAGCGAGTCCATGAACGAGCTTATCAACGACCTTGGAGGTGAGCTCGTAAGTATGTTTATTCCTCCAGACAGCTGGGCTCTGACGGTTATGGCATGGATGAAGAAGCCGTCCACCATACTGAAGGTGAATTGTGTTGAGATACCGGTGCAGGAACCAGGGTTGTACTATTCTTCGCCACCAAGGCCGCCGCAGACCACGTTAGGGATGTACCTGTATCGAGTGTTCGTGCATGTCGAAGAAGTGGTCAATCCATCAATCGAAGTCCTGCCGCCCCCGCTGGTGCCAGGGTCCGTCGACGACGTCCATTACAGGAGTCAACGTCAGACTTTCCTAGTGTTGCTCCGAACGATGGATGGCACGGGGCCTACTCCATCGCGCGACGGAGGCCATTGCTTCTTTGGGAGAAGAGGCAGGGCTGGCTGCCTGTATGTGCTCTAATTTCAGGTAACAACTGAATCTTGTCAGGTAGTACTAGTTAAATCCGAGCTATTGGTCTGAAGCACTGATATGTCAGTACATTTGATTGTGACCTGTTCTAATTATGTACTTGAACTTTTTTTAGAAAGAACTGTACGTCAACTTAATGTGCTAGCAAAACTTATTGTGTTGTCTGTCTGTTTTCTTTGCACAACATTCAAGATATTTCCCCGTCATTTATAAAGACAATGAACCATTATGTACGACTTTGTTGGTTTCAACATAGCCCTTCCCATAGCGATCCACTGCTTCCATCCTGATTGTGCCGCCTGCGTGAAATTTTTGTATGCAAGTTCAGTGTGCTATGATGTTCTATATGATTGTGTCAACTAAATAAGTTTTTACTGAGCATCAGCAATGCATATGGCTGAAAGATGTATTTACGAGCATCGACCGATGGGTCTCTCTCTCTCTATCTCTCTCTCTCTCTCACACACACACACACACACACACGCACAAGTGGGACCCGTTGAATTATTTATTTGCTCGTGACAACTTTTAATTAGGTTCCACTGTAATCTAACTTTTTTCTTAAGTTATTAATTGAGCTCAGTGACTTCAAAAAGTTGTACACAAGCCTTGTTTGGGCCTTTCCGGCGTCCCTGGATGTGGGCTGAGTAACCATGTTAGGTTGTACTGTACTACACAGGCCTTTTTTTCAACATCAGCAATGCAACTGGGCCGACAGTTGTACACAATATCCAAGTCAACTTGTTATCCGCCCCGCTGGGCTGCAAAGTTTCCTAGGAGGTATGCGTTAGGCTTAACAAGAAAACGGACTTTAAGAAATAATAAATGGGTTGTAATTATAATAACTTGGCAATTACTATGCACCAAACACGTAATTAGTTTGAAAAATATATTATTTTGGAATTTGGAAATTTTAATTTCATTACTTGTTGCGCGCGCAATATTTCATAGGATTTTAATGGGATACAACTTTATTTTGAAATTATATTTAACCTGACTAGAAATTTTGGATAAAAATATTTCGGATCCCATCAAAATGTGGGAATTTTTTTTTGAATTCTGTTTTGAGCGGTTGTTTGAAATTATTAATTGTTGTCCTACCTAGAAGTTGGGTTGTACTTTTAAAAACCCGTAAATGGGTTGTAGTAAATTCCATTAGAATTGAAAAATGGGCTGTACATTCTTACAAATCGCAAATGGGCTATATGTTCTCTGCCAAATCCGAGCTGTGGGCCTACTAAGTTGACGCAGTGATCGTACGACATCCATCCAACGCCCGTAGTGCTTCTTTAACCTTTGGTCTTCTTGCTCTAGCCGCCCAAAGCAGCGCCGGTCATGTCGCGTGCTCCTGCCTCCCGTGGCCGGCTGTGATGCCGCAGAGGCCTCACCGCCCCGTACTACTCCCACCGCTGGCCAGGCCATCCCTCTACTCACCCACACCCCCTGTTATTTTGCGGCGACGGCAGCCTCACACCGCAGCCGAACCAGTGAACCCTCGTACTCCTCTCCGCGTGGGCTACCACTGTTGCGTCTTCCCCGGCTCTGCGTCGTCCCCTTCCTAGGCCTCGAAGTCGTCCACCGCCCTGGTGCTCTCGGCGCGGCGTGGTCAACATGGTCAATGACCGACTTCCATCAGAGGAGTACTGTACGTGGAGAGGCTGACAGCTGGGTCCAAGCGGCCGCAAGGAAGTGCCTCCTTATTATGCGCAAAATAATTATTCCTCCACCTGACAGCAGGGACCCACCGGACGGGCCACCTTATTTCGCAAAAAAATGGTTCCCCCCTGACTGCTAGGATCCACCGGACGGGCCAGCGTATTTCACGAAAAAACGTTCCCCGCGCTGTCAGCTCGGACCCACCGGAAGTGCCTCCTTATGACGCACAAAAAAATGAATACTCCCCCTGCTAGCTGGGACCCACCATGGTGAGAGGCTGACTTATGGGCCTACTAAGTTGACTGGGATGGGGGCCTTTGTCAACTTTAGTCAATATGAACGATTCTAGCTCCAGTGACCGTACGATGGCCATCCAACGGCCGTAGTGCTTCTTCAACCTCTGGTGTTCTTGCTCCAGCCGCCCAAAGCAGCGCCGGTCGTGCCGCATGCTCCTGCCTCCCGTGGTCGGCTATGCTGCCATGGAGGCCTCACCGCCCCCTACTATTCCCACGCTGGACAGGCCCTGCGGCGACGACAGCCTCACACCGCAGCCGAACCAGTGAACCCTCGTACTCCTCTCCGCGCGGGCTTCCTCTGCAGCGTCTTCCCCGGCTCCCCGTCATCCCCTTCCTAGGCCTCGCTGTCATCAACCTCCATGGTGCTCTCGGCGTGGTGTGGTCAATGTGGTTAACGACCGACTTCCATCGGAAGAGTACTGTACGTGGAGAGGCTGACAGCTGGGTCCACTGCAGCCGCAATGAAGTGCCTCCTTATTACGCGGAAAATAATTATTCCTCCACCTGACAGCAGGGACCCACCGGACAGGTCACCAGTATTTCGCGAAAAAAACGTTTCCCCCTAACTGCTGGGACCCACAGGACGGGCCACCGTATTTCGCGAAAAAAAGGTTCCCCCCGTTGTCAGCTCGGACCCACTGGAAGTGCCTCCTTATTACGCACAAAAAATGAATACCCCCCTGCTAGCTGGGACCAATCTTGGTGGGAGGCTGACTTGTGGGCCTACTAACTTGACTGGGACGGAGGCCTTTGTCAACTTTAGTCAATATATGAACGATTCTAGCTCCAGTGACCGTACGATGTCCATCCAACGGCCGTAGTGCTTCTTCAACCTCTGGTCTTCTTGCTCCAGCCGCCCAAAGCAGCGCCGGTCATGCCGCCTGCTCCTGCCCCCCGTGGTCGGCTGTGATGCCGTGGAGGCCTCACCGCCCCCTATTACTCCCACCGCTGGCCAGGCCATCCCTTTACGCACCCACACCCCCTGTTATTCTACGGCGACGGCAGCCTCACACCGCAGCCGAACGAGTGAACCCTCATACTCCTCTACGCGTGGGCACCCACTGCCGCGTCTTCCCTGGCTCTGCATCGTCCTCTTCCTAGGCCTCTTCGTCGTGAACCGCCCTGGTGCTCTCGGTGCGGCGAGGTCAATGTGGTCAAGGAATGGCTTCCATCGGACGTGGACTGTACGTGGAGAGGCTGACAGCTGGGTCCACGACCGCAGCAAGGAAGTGCCTCCGTATTACGTGCAAAATAATTATTCCTTCACCTGACAGCAGGGACCCACCGGACGGGCCACTGAATTTCGCGAAAAAAACGTTTCCCCTTGTCTGCTGGGACCCACCAATTACATCTTCGCATGCAAGGAAGTGCGTCCGAAAAAAAAAACGATTCGCCCCCCTGGCTGCTGGGACCCACCAGCTACATCTTCGCACGCAAGGAAGTGCCTGACAGTCGGGACCCACCTGGTCGAAGCGTACGTAGCATTGTCATTCTGGTCGCGAACGTGTACATACATATATACTGGTGGATGTAGAGGCGCACACGTGTCGTAGTAGAGGCACGCACGTAGCATGTACACGTACGTACAGCGGCGAGGGTGCAAGAAAGAAAATATGGCCACATACGTACATACGGGCAGGGTCTCTAATGCCTATCGCGCATACGTACATGGCTGGGTCAGAACGGAGAAACAGCGTCGTCATCGTGTTCATGGGGAGCCAACCAGCTGGGTCGGAATGGAATGCGTGGTCGTGTTCATCGGGAGGGCTTGGACGGAACAGGCAATGGAAACGAGGCCTGGCATACCGCACAACGGAGGAAACGGACTTGTGTTCAACCGGCCACGTTTGAAACGGGGTCCTGTTGATCGGGAGGGGCCTGGCGTACCGTAAAACGGAGGAAACGGACCTCCTATGGTCGAAATGGGGGTCCTGTTGATCGGGAGGGGTGTGGCCTACCGCAAAACAGACGAAACAGACTTGTGTTGGAGCGCTACGGTCGAAACAGGGGTCCTGTTCATCGGGAGGGGTGTGGCGTACCGCAAAACGGGACTCCACGGGATACTGTTCATCTCCACCGTCGACCTCCTCCAGCCTCCACGGGCTACCGTCGACCTCCTCCAGCCTCCACGGGCTCCTGTTCATCCAGCCTCCACCGCGCGCTACTCCACTGGCTACTGTTCAACCACCCCTCCACAAGCACCCCTCCATCATCTACTGTTCATCCAGCCCTCCACACCACGGGGTCCTGTTCAACCACCCCTCCATGGCCACCCCTCCACCGTCTACTGTTCATCCAGCTCTCCACACCACGGGTTCCTGTTCATCCAGAGGCAACGCCACCGCTCACTGTTCATCCAAATCCCCCCGCAACGCTCACTGTTCATCCAATCGATCGGCTTTAGTTAGCAGCAGTAGCGAAGGAATCGCTCCATCGGGTTCAGTTAATAGCCATCGATCGATCGCTCGGGTTCAGTAACGCGTAGCCTGCAGTGCAATCGCTCGGGTTCAGTTAGAGCCCAACGCCTCGCTCGGGTTCAGTTAGAGCCAACGCCTCGCACACACGCGCGTACCTGTACGAGAGAAACGCGCATCGCTCTCCCACCGTAACTGGCAACTCCCTGAAATTTTCCTCCCCCTCGCTTCTACCACGGTTTTTTCCGTCATGGACGTCCCAAAGAATGTCATGCAGTTGCGTCTCCGCCCTGCCCATGACAAAAAGCCCATTTTCTGTCATGATTTTTTGTCATAGAAGTAGGAGCCCACCACATCTATGATGATACCGGGTTTTGTCACAATTATCGTCATAGAAGTGTCATATGTATGACAGAAAAAAAATTTGTTCGGCCCAAAATGTCACGGATGTGTCTTTTTTTTGTAGTGGTTGAGGAGGAGGAGGTCGTATGTTCATGGATCCATCTTTCTTCTTGCCTTCCGTAACCACCACTGCGATCGCATCAACGTGGCCTTAATTCTTATTGTGCTGTTGCATTCTCGTTCCAGTCAATACCGACATGTGCGATCCCTTTGCTTAATTATATGCATCACTGTAACTAGTACTCCATCCGTCAATTTATAAGTTGTGCTTACCTTTTCCATCAACTTCGTGCAACGCGCGGGCATCTTGCTAGAAACACTAGAACATGTTGGACCACGTGTGACCAAACTGACGATGCGCCAACCTAGTACTACGTACCCTGCTTATCTGGCGGAAATAGCCCCTCCCTAGCGTTTCCAATTGTTATTTCTATCTATTGATCGTGCCAAGGAGCGGAACCAAATGTTACAATTTATCCATGTTTCTCTACTCCTACTTTTTCCTTATAAAAGACTCAGTTGGTGATGGTGGTCTGTCTGTCATCCTTCGTTTCTGACCATTAGATCTGCATCTAACGGCTGTGAGGTAAGTTGCGGCATTTTTGCAACAATAGCCAACTTCTCTGCTCCAATTTGCAGAAAACCCCTTATTATCTTGAAATCAACCACATCCCTCCCTCACCTCATCAAAACAGCCTGAGAAATATATTTTGAGTGAAAAGTACTCCCTCCGTTCCTAAATATTTATCCTTCTAGAGATTTAAATAAGTGACTACATACGGAGCAAAATGAGTGAATCTACACTTCAAAATATGTCTACATAATCCGTATGTGATAGTCCATTTGAAATCTCTAAAAAGACAAATATTTAGGTACGGAGGGAGTAATATATTAGGAGTATATCAAAACAAGAGTGATTTCTTTCAAGTTTGTGAACAAGTACTACTATTCTACTACTTTGGATCTGTCGCAACACACGGGCACATTGCTAATAAAAGGAAAAGGCTTTCCACGTTCGCATTGCACCCCCACACGCCCGGGAATCGAGAGTACTCCACGGCCTGTCCGGCACGACACATAGCTTAGGGAAGGCGTGTTGCCTAGCATTTTCACTTTCATGTGGGACCGCCGTTGAGCAAACCGACTATTGGCAAACCGCACCCCACCCGCCGTCGGGTTGGAAAACAGAAACGAGGGGAAGATCTAGCTGTAGCACGGAAGCCAAGATATTTGGTGTCAGATGGGGCTCGTTGATAGAGTAGGAGCATTTCATACTAGTACTACTCCTACAAGTACCATGTTTCTACTCCTAATACTATATTACTAGTACTACCACTATACAACTCGTAGGTACGTGCACGGCACAACATCGTAGGAACAAAAAAGGGAAGATCTTGTTTTGGGTGATTTATCTTTTTTCAGTCAACGTAGTATGAATAATATGATGTGGGGGGCACCCATGAAGCTTATGTGGCTTGGTTGCATGGCTACGAAAGGTCAGAGAAAAATAAATAGATAATGTGTTTAGAGTGCACCCCACTAAATAGATATACTTTGGATCCATCGCAACGGACCGGCACATCTATATCTATACCCCCTATATAGTGTGTGAAAAACTTTGAAAGTTGGTCGTTGGATGAAGCCAATCCGACGGTACAAAGATGGAAAATCCGAGAACTACTAGTCGTTGGATATCATCCACCAGATTCTGCCACATGTATAATCTAGAAGACTCCATGGTTGAACTTAATTCATGACTAACTTTGCCACAACTAAGCTTAGGCAAAGTTATTAGGGGCTGTTTGGTTCTAGGCCTAGCATTGCCACACTTTGCCACACATTTTTGCCAAGCTTGCCTAAGGTTAGTTCATCAAAATGAGGGCCACAAGTTGGCAAGCCTAAGGGAATCTTGCCACATTTTTTATGTGTATGCCATGTGGGGCCCAAGTGTGGCTTGCCTAAGATGTGGCTTGAACCAAACACTCACCTAAGTTGGTCAAACTTGCCTAACTTTAGGTGTGGCAATCTTTGGCAAAGTTAGTCACAAACCAAACAGGCCCTTAGTTCTTCAAAATGAGAGCCACAAGTTGGCAAGCCTAAGGGAATCTTGCCACATTTTTTGTGTGTATGTCATGTGGGGCCTTAGTGTGGCTTGCCTAAGGTGTGGCTTGAACCAAACACTCACCTAAGTTAGTCAAACTTGCCTAACCTTACGTGTGGCAATCTTTGGCAATCTTAGTGGCTGTTTGGTTCCTAGCCACAGCTTGCCACACTTTGCCACACCTAACCTTAGGCAAGTTTGACCAAGTTAGGTAGGTGTTTGGTTCTAGCCACACCTAAGGCAAAGATTTTTTTATGAGCAGTGAGCCCCACATGTCATAGACACAAAAAATGTGTGGCAAGATTCCCTTAGGCAAGCCAAAGTGTGGCTAACAAAGCAACTCAACTAAGGCAAGTGTGGCAAGTGTGGCAAAAATCATGTGGCAATATATGGAAAAGATAGTCACAATTCAAACAGCCCTACTAACCAAACAACCCCTAACCTTAGGCAAGTTTGGCAACATTGTACGATAAAGTGTGGCATTGCTAGGCCTAAAACCAAACAACCCCTGTGTTTGTCACAAAAAATGTGGCTAACAAAATGGGCACCACAAGTGTGGCAAGATTTGGCAAGAAGTTGAGTCTATGACATGTGGACCATGTAGCTAGAAAAGTGTGGCAAGCAACAAGTGTAGCAATGAACCAAACACATGCCTAAGATATTGTGGCACGCCTAAGCTTAGGTGTGGCAACCTTAGGCTGCAAACCAAACATCTATATATCTATACCCCTATATAGTGTGTGAATAACTTTGAAAGTTGGTCGTTGGATGAAGCCAATCCGATGGTGCAAAGATGGAAAATCCGAGCACTACTTACCATTGGATATGATCTACATTCCACCAAATTTTGCCACATGTAGAATCTAGAAAACTCCACATGTAGAAGCATAATGCACAAACCACCAGAATCTCATGCGTGCAATGCACGTGTACCTTACTAGTACTAGTTGGTAGTAGTAAGAAACAAATTCCGGTTTTGGCACGAGCTCGTACTGCGGGATCACCACAAGGCCTGCCGCAGGAGTTACATTTCCCTCTCGGGGCCCATGGGACCGAACTTCAGTGGCTTAGTGCCCGCCCTATGAGTCAATGACATGCGGACCTTAAATGCGGTTGGCCCACATGTCATTCTCATGGTGGTTGCGTGGTTCGTGACTCACTTGTTCAAGATGAATCGGCCGATGGTGGCGTGGCCGTGGCCAGGGTGCCACAGCTGGGCATCAAGGCGTTACGAGGCGTAGATGGCCACACCGACGGGTACTACCTGTAGTACAGAAGTACTCCAGCTAAGGATTGATGCCCGGGACGAAATGTGTCACAATCGTTGGATGAAAATTCGATGGTGCGGGAGTACGGATCGGAGCATAGCAGCAGAGCAGGCAAACCACGTCCAATCGGGTGTGTGTGTGGTAGAAAGTTGATGGTCGCCGCAGTTCAGCTGGCCCGCATGTCATGCACACAAAGGCAGAGGAGCGGTGGGGCCGAGAGGGATGAGGGGCATGGCGGCGGGATGAGGATCCCCTGACGCGAAAAATCCTACCATTCTATGACTGACATGTGGGATCCCCAAGCGTGGGTCCCACCTGTCAGCGATGGAAAGGCAGGGCAAGGCAGTGATAGCCATGTCAGAGGATCCATGTCCACGTCGGGGGATGTCGTGCCGTGGGTTGGAGCGGCGGCGTCGGAATCGTGTGTGGGTGTGGAAGTGGTAGAAACAAGAAATGTGATGGTCGCCGTGGTTCAACTTCCATGGAAGTTGTCATGTCTGCTGACACATGTATATCAAAACTAGAGTGTTTATATTTCAAGCACGTGAACAAGTATTATTCTACTACTTTGGATCCATTGCAACGCACGGGCCAGCACATTGGTAGTAGTAGTGTCTGTCTATATCTCTAGAGGCCTTCCCTCATTCATCCTTTTCTCTCACAAGATAAACTACTCATACAAATGCATCTTGATGTTCCGTGGAACGCACGAGGATGTTTCCTTGGGGGTCACTCCAGCATAGCGTGGCCGTAGTTGCAAGTTGACGCCCCTTGAGATGCCGACATTGAGGGGCACTCGGATATCCTCTGATGAGCAGGTAAGATGAGTTTGATCATGTAGTAAATGCATTCTAAAGACTACTTCCATGTCCATTTCCTAATTCTCCCCCTGCCAACTGTTTCACAGGTTAGGCTCGGTGCGAGTGGAGGTTGGCTTGCATATGTACGGGAGGGTACCAACATCAATTTGCACAACATTTACAATGGTGACACAGTTCCCGTAGAACCTTTGTCCAACATTGGGATCAGCCATGCAACAGGCCACCGCATGAATTGGTATGATGGAACCACGGTGAGATTGAATAAGATATCACGAACCTTGCACATGGCGGTCAAAGGCAGGCTATGCTATCTGCGGCCGATTTGTTGTCGTATGAGTATGAAGATGCTATGCTCCTTTCTAACCGCATCTTCGCGGTGAGAAACCAGGGGACTTATTTTGTATGGGACACATCCTACGATATACTCCCTCTCTCCCAGTTTATTTGTTTTGAATCTTTTCGTTTTATAAGTTCAAATTCAAATTTAGAGCTCCCCATCACATGTTGAGATTATAATGTCCATTAAATCATTGCATGCATGTATAGTAAAGAAACAAATCTCGAGTTTGGCACGAGTTCGTGCAGCGGTAGCACCACAAGCCCTGGCGCAGGAGTTACATTTCCCTCTCAGGGCCGTCGGGACTGAGCTTCAGTGCCTTACTACACCTACCTTTGAGTCAATAACATGTGCACACGATAGGTGACTGGTCCACATGTAATGCTCCTGAAGGCAGAGGGGCAGTGGGGCCAAGAGGGGTGAGCTGTAGGTCGGGGGACATGTGGTGTCATGGGTTCGAGCAGCGTCATGGGAATCGCGTGTGGTTGTGGTAGAAACTTGATGCTCGCCGCATTTTAGGTGGCCCACATGTCATGCACACAAAGGCAGAGGGGCGGTGCGGCCGAGAGGGGTGAGGCGCACGTCGGGGGATGTGGTGCCATGGGTTGGAGCGGCGTCGTGGGAATCGCGAGATGAAACGTGATGGTCGCAGTAGTTGAACTTCCATGGACAAGCTGTCATATCTACGGACACATGCACTGCATACCGATCACTGGAAGGAGCAACAGAGAAATCTATATATGCGGATAAATAGTTCCTTATAGTCAAGCGGACCCAAGCTACTACTTTGTTCCAAAGACATGCACACCATTGAAATAGTCCATCTATATCAATATACACCGAGAGGGAATAATTTTTTTTACAAGAGAGGAAATAGTTCATCCATCCATAATGCCCTCTTGCTGGTGCAACCTTTTCTTCTTCTTCTTCTTCTTCTTCTTCTTCTTCTTCTTCTCATTTTCTGTGGGATACGGCTTCACAACAAGCTCTTTGGACCTTGCAGCTATCTCGGAACTCACACGGGCATCGAGGGCGGCATATTTTATCCGCTGTACGTCAAGGGATAATTCTCCCACTCAGACGACCTTAATGCCACCGTCTCGTCACCCTTCTGAAGATTTGTACTGAGCACAAATTTTTCTACGTCGAATAGGTATGGTGTCTGTTTATCACAATCTTCTACATGAATTTTGATTCTGGTTTGTAGGTCAGCGATGCTTTCCAAATCAAGGTTGTATGGCTCCAGCTTCTGTTTGTCCCCTTTGATGGCTGCCCCACAGAAGTAAACGACCTCCCAAGACAAGAAATCGTGAAGCTCACCTGGTACGGAGGGAGAGTGTATGATGTGGTACACCAAAACATCATCTTCGAGGCACAGCTGAACGACGGTGGCGCGTTGGATCTTCCCAGTGGCACGCTCCATGTACTCTACATCGAGACTGATGACCCTCGTCTCTACCTTTTCGAGGGAGTGGGATACATTGTTGATCCACTACCGAACAACCCTTGGGTGGACGGTGACGGTGGCAACTATGCTCATCGAGCCTTCGACGAGGACATGTTGGACGCTAAAAACCTGCATCTCGATCTCTTTCGCCATTTGGAACCGCTGGAACGGAGGTCTATGGTTTGGAGAATCAGGATTATATGGCTAGTCTAACTGAAGTAGTAGATGATTATTTAAAGAGGTTAAAACAATGTGAACTCAGTGGGGTTTGGATGCAAATGAAGACGAAGGGGAGGTGCAGAAGCCGAGGAAAATCGATTCTAGATGGATAAGTAAATGGGAGAAGTGGCGTGCAGGCAGTTGATTAGACGGCTAGGTAGACTAACGAAAAGGCTATGTGGGTAGACTGATGAGTCGTACATGTTCGTGTATGTGCCCATCCTTCCTGATAGGTGGGACCTATGCAAACAGATAAAAAATGTGTCGTAGCTGGTTCAGATGGATATTGGCGCGTGAGTGGGAGACACAACATTCTCTGGTTAAGGAATACTCCCTCCGCTTAGGTGAGTAAGTCACCTTATGAAAATCAGGTTTTCCCAAAACCTTTAGGCGTGGAGCATTAACTTCCTGCTCGATCACCTCCCAGCCTCGTTAGCCAGCGTTCTCTTCCTTTTCTGTCGCATTCTACCTTTCCATTTTTCCTCTTCTCAAGTGTGGAACGATCTGCATGCCGTCCTTGATGCACCAGAACGATCACTGCATGCATCGCGGCAGGGCGTTGATTGGGCCTGCTTGGAGAGCTGAAAAGGCATCCTTATAACTACATATTAGTTGCTGATTTTGCTTCCATTTGTAACAGTGCCGTGGTTGGAAGTTTTGCTCGTCCCAGTGCTCTTTCTCGTCCAATCTATAGCCACCTAAGTTGCGCTCACCTAGACGGAGGGAGTACACGGTTATCCTCATCAAAGGCCCATCTTCGCGCTTCCGCATGCATGAGAATTTGGTTCTGCTCGCAATATGGATGATACCTGAAGGATGAAGTGAACAGGCATGCTAGCACGGGAGACCTATTTCCGCTATACAATACTGGAGTACTCATGTTCCTACTACTACTGGTAGTAGTATAACTGTGGTACACTTGATGGTCAAAATACTATTCATCCGGTCCTCACAGTGAAGTGACAACACCCTGCGCCTGACACTAGTCCAGGCGGCATGTTCGGGTTACCAAAGTCAGCCTCGCCCTATTACTGTGCAGTCTGTCACCGCCGCTGTACAGCACATTGGCGCCTCACCTCGTCTCCCTCTCCCCTCCCGTAGCACCACTCCATCTCCATCTCCTTCTCCGTCTCCGTCTTCATGTCACTGTGCACCCGTGTACCGTCGCCTCGTTGCCTCCCCCAGTACCACTATTCCCTCGCTAGCCGCTTGAGCACCGACAGCCTTCTCCCCCGTAAATCAAGCCCCCAAAAAAAACCACCTTCCAAACTCCACCATGGCCGAACGTGAACCGCACAGCATCCATATGAGCCTGATTGGAGCAATCTCGCCAGTGACATCCTCGACCTTTGTTGTTTGTGTATGGATATGTTGAGTGCCATGCGGCTGGTTGCATGCTCGAGGGACATGCACACGGCCATCATCGAAGCGAGGCCTAAGCTTTTCAAGACACCCTGCTTGCTGTTATCTGGTCTTGCGAGATTGGCTCACCATGATACAGAGGCGTACATGATGCCCCTCGACTTCAATCCGATCTCCATTAGCCGAAACTTCTTTGCAGGTATGTAGTGCGTCGCCGTACATCATTTCCCTCGACTTCAATCGATCACCATTGCCGGAAACTTCTTGGCAGGTATGTACTGGGTTGGATGAACTCCCACTAGATGGCTGCCTTCAGAGAAGACGGTAAAAATTTGGTGCTCGTGAACTTCTAGACCTCCCATGAGATTATCCTTCCTCCCTTGGATTATATAGAGTTTTACCATCGTGGTCCAAGTCATCTAGATTACCATGTCAGTTGGACGGACCTTGTTTTGCGGAAGATTGTAATCTGCCAAGTGCCCACACGACAAGCGAATTACGCAGACTTCAAGCTAATTGCCTTGTTCGACCGTGGACTCGCCTATCTTTACGCCGGTGCCTTCTTTAGCTAGAGACAACTCAGCTCGCAGTGGATCATTGTCAAAGCTGATACACAGTTTCGTGATTCTATTGAACACAATGGCATCATCTACGTGGTTGACAAAGCAGATGGCACCACGTATTGCTGGGACGGCGCGTGTAAGTTGTTTCCATATCATGTTAATTATGACGCCATGACACTATTTGAACTTTTTGTGATGATTGGCATACCGCTGTTTGAGCAGAATTTGAGTAGAACTATGGCAATGTATTAGAGATGCCGTAAATCAGCTATATTTGAAATGAGTTAATTAATGCGATTGTGACCATGTCATTACAGCCAATTTGTACCATGAATAATCAAACAGTTAGGAATATATGGATATTATCCTTATTTTACAGTAATCTATATACTACTACTAAATATGAGTATGTATCAATGGCCATGTTAGTTTCCTCATTTTCATGATGTAGAAACATGCACCACACTGTTGGTTTCATCTAACCATACATTAGGGAAGTAAATGTGCATATGGAGAACTCTATATTTGGAAGTAGTGAAATCCTGCAATGCTTACCATGTGTACATACCTATATTCGCCCTTCAGCAATCAATGGCTAGAATAATATCCTCACAAAAAATTTGCCCACAGAACACGAGTATATAACAATGCATGGTTTGTTAGTTACCTTGAAGAATTTGTTTGTGAGGACAGAACATGATTACATAACATGCATGACATGGTAGTTTCATGTGAAGAATCGATTGCAAGATAACATGAGTATAACCATGCATGGCACTTCTATATTTTCGAACCTGGTATACATTTCCCAGTATTTCCTCCCAGTTCCAACAGGGACATATCAATGCTATTTCTTGCATCATCCTACTCATACTCTGAACAATGCTGATCTTACATAAACAATGTCTGTCCTTTTTGATATGATGCAGTGTCCCTACAGTTACTGCCCTTTGTAATCATGCCACCTTTGCCAAAAACAGGGAAGCACAACTGGTTCCTCCCTCGGTCAGACGACGGCAAAAGACTGATGATCATTCGGACACACGAGCCGGAAAAGTTATATTGCAAAAACCCCACTGTATACAAGCACTGTGTAATACGTGAGTATCCGGACAGTGGCTGTTACGTCTATGAGCAGGATACCAGCTTGTTGGGGCCTTCAGGATTTTTTAGTTGGAGGCGAGTAAACAGCCTTGGTTCACACTCTCTGTTTCTCGGACTCAATTAACCGATTAACCAGGAGATCACCGTTGGCAAGGACCTTGATGGCAGAGAGGCTTTGTTTGCTATGGAAAACTGTGTCTACACGGCGAGCCCTAGGAGTTCGAGAGCAAACTCCCCTGATTGTCAATGATACAGCCTGCAGCCAAAAGAAGGTCAAAATGACAAAGGCATCCGGATTAACTTTGATCCTTGGATGTCTCAATCACGACAGGCAATGATGTGGTTCAAGCCTTCAGGTTGATAGGTAATTGGGTTGTTGCATCGAAAGGCTGGAGTACTGGTGTCTCCGGATCACTGGTCGCTGAAGCGGGGCTGCAAATTATGATGGTGTTGGATCATCTCTTCGAATGACTTTGTTGTCTTTGCTGCTGGTTCTGGATGGGTAGTTCTTTCTTTTGTTATGCATATTCCTTGTCATCTGGTCATCCTCGTCTATGTCACTCTTACTATGTAATAGTTGCTTCTATTTAGAATGTCATTCTCGTCTGGATCACGAGAGTCTGAGCGCTGTAGATGGGTGCGTTTTGGTGGTGTAGGAAGAGTTCTTATGAACTATCATGTCTTGATGTTTATGTCAGTAGTAGTCACTAGTCAGTGTTTGAATGTTGTATATATCGTTGTTTCGAACTGTTTATTGTCTCGAACTACTGGTGGGCTAAATGAGAGCATCACCATTCTCCAGTGATCAGAGTATATCTCCTTTTTTTCAAGTTATATAATTTGAGCTCAGTGTCTTTCTGATGATGTACACTTGTTTGGGCCAGTCAGGTGTCATTGAATATGTGACGAGTAGTAACGCAATGCCAAACAGGTCACTTATGACTCTCAGGCCGGGCTCTCAAAAGATCCTGGAAAAAAAGGCCGGGCTCTCCAAAAATGAAAGAATAAGGACTCTTAGGCCAACATGTGGGCGCCACCGGTGTTTTCGTGTGCTTGCACGCTGAGAGCATATTGGCGCGTGCTCGAAATTCATGCTACCTTTTCATCCCCAGTCTCCCGCCCCTCCCCCACCTCTAGAATCTTGATTCCTACTCCAGTTCCCCCAAATCCCCCTCCTATACTCCCTGTACTCAAGTGCACTATCATGTCACCGGTCAACATGGATCTCCGAGCCGGAGATCCTGAGGTCCGTCCTGCCTTCGGTCGCTGCGTGCTGTCGCTCAACAGTGGCATGGCAGCGCTTGACGACCAGTTTGCCGGCAAAGTGCTGATGGTAACCATCAACGGCGACCGGCATCCTATCTCGCCGGACGACCTTGTCAAAGCTCTTGGCATTGCGGACGACATCCAAATAAGTGACTTGCTCGTCAAAGTCTCTCCGCCACCGGCTGATTTCTTCGTCAGGTTCCGGACAACTTTCGAGTGCAGTTGTGTGTTTAAATCTTCCTGGCGTTTGTTCTGCGATGGCGCATTGGTGAGCTTTGATCGGTGGCACCCAGGATGGGGCTCGGTGCCCTCTGAGCTTGAGTTTTTAACAAAGCTTACCTTCCATGGCATGCCTCGACGTGCTTGGAATAGCGAGTCCATGAACGAGCTTATCAACGACCTTGGTGGTGAGCTTGTAAGTATGTTTGTTCCTCCAGACAGCTGGGCTCTAACGGTTATGGCATGGATGAAGAAGCCGTCCACCATACCGAAGGTGATTGGTGTTGAGATACCGGTGCAGGATCCGGGGTTGTACTATTCGTCGCCACCAAGGCCGCCGCGGACCATGTTAGGGATGTACCTGTATCGAGTGTTCATGCATGTCGAAGAAGTGGTCAATCCATCAATCAAAGTCCTGCTGCCGCCGCTGGTGCCAAGGTCCATCGACGACGTCCATTACAGGAGTCAACGTCAGACTTTCCCTGTGTTGCTCGGAACGATGGATGGCACAGGGCCTACTCCATCGCGCGGCGGATGCCACTGCTTCTTTGGGAGAAGAGGCAGGGTTGGCTGCCTGGATGTGCTCTAATTTGAGGTAACAACTGAATCTTGTCAGATACTAGTTAAATCTGAGCTATGGGTGTGAAGCACTGATATGCCAATACATTTGATTGTGACATTTTCTAATTTTGTACCTGAACTTTTTTTTAGAAAGGGTTGTACGTCAACTTAATGTGCTAGCAGAACTTATTGTGTTGTCTGTCTGTTTTCTTTGCATAGCATTCAAGATATTTCCCCGTCATTCATAAAGACGATGAACCATTATGTACGACTTCGTTGGTTTCAACATAGCCCGTCCCTTAGCAATCCACTGCTTCCATCCTGATTGTGCCACCTGCGTGAAATTTTTGTATGCAAGTTCAATGTACTATGATGTTCTATATGATTGTGTCAACTATATAAGTTTTTACTGAGCATCAGCAATGCATATGGCTGAAAGATGTATTTACGAGCATCAACCGATGGGTCTCTCTCTATCTCTCTCTCTCTCTCACACACACACACACACACACGCACACACACGCGCGCACACACGCACAAGTGGGACCCATTGAATTATTTATTTGCTCATGACAGCTTTTAATTAGGTTCCACTGTAATCTAACTTTTTTCTTAAGTTATTAACTGAGCTCAGTGACTTCAAAAAGTTGTACAAAAGCCTTGTTTGGGCCTTTCCAGCGTCGTGAATGTGGGCTGAGTAGCCATGTTAGGTTGTACTGTACTACACATGCCTTTTTTTTCAACATCAGCAATGCAACTGGGCTGATAGTTGTACACAATATCCGGGTCAACTTGTTATTCTCCGCCCCGCTGGGCTGCAAACTTTCCTAGGAGGTATGCATTAGGCTTAACAAGAAAATGGACTTTAAGAAATAATAAATGGGATGTAATTATAATAACTGGGTAGTAACTATGCACCAAATGTGTAATTAGTTTAAAAAATATATTATTTTTGGAATTTGAAAATTTTAATTTCATTACTTGTTGCGCGTGCAATATTTCATTGGATTTTAACGTAATACAACTTTATTTTTAAATTATATTTAACCTGACTAGAAATTTCGGATAAAAATATTTCGGATCCCATCAAAATGTGGGAATTTTTTTGAATTCTCTTTTGAGTGGTTGTTTGAAATTATTAATCGTTGTCCTAGCTAGAAGTTGGGCTGTACTTTTAATAAACTGTAAATGGGCTGTAGTAAATTACATTAGAATTAAAAAATGGGTTGTACATTATTACAAATCGCAAATGGGTTATATGTTCTCTGCCAAATCCGAGCTGTGGGCCTACTAAGTTGACGCGTACCAAGGGCTTTGTCAACTTAGTCAATATAAACGATTCTAGCTGCAGTGATCGTACGATGTCCATCCAACGGCCGTAGTGCTTCTTCAACCTCTGGTCTTCTTGCTCCAGCCGCCCAAAGCAGCGCCGGTCGTGTCGCGTGCTCCTGCCTCCCGTGGTCGGATGTGATGCCGTGGAGGCCTCACCGCCCCGTACTACTCCCACCGCTGGCCAGGCCATCCCTCTACTCACCCACACCCCCTGTTATTCTGCGGCGACGGCAGCCTCACACCGCAGCCGAACCTGTGAACCCTCGTACTCCTCTCCGCGCGGGCTTCCACTGTTGCGTCTTCCCCGGCTCCGCGTCGTCCCCTTCCTAGGCCTCGAAGTCGTCCATCGCCCTGGTGCTCTCGGCGCGGCCTGGTCAACGTGGTCAATGACCGACTTCCATCGGAAGAGTACTGTACGTGGAGAGGCTGACAGTTGGGTCCACGGCGGCCGCAAGGAAGTGCCTCCTTATTACGCACAAAATAATTATTCCTCCACCTGACAGCAGGGACCCACCGGACGTGCCACCTTATTTTGCGAAAAAATGTTTCCCCCCTGACTGCTGGGACCCACCGAACGGGCCACCATATTTTGTGAAAAAAATGTTCCCCTCGCTGTCAGCTCGGACCCACCAGAAGTGCCTCCTTATTATGCAGAAAAAATGGATACTCCCCATGCTAGCTGGGACCCACCTTGGTGGGAGGCTGACTTGTGGGCCTACAAAGTTGACGGGGACGGAGGGCTTTGTCAACTCAGTCAATATGAACGATTCTAGCTCCAGTGACCGTACGATGTCCATCCAACGACCGTAGTGCTTCTTCAACCTCTGGTCTTCTTGCTCCAGCCGCCCAAAGCAGCGTCGGTCGTGCCGCATGCTCCTGCCTCCTATGGCCGGCTGTGCTGCCGTGGAGGCCTCACCGCCCCCTACTATTCCCACCACCGGCCAGCCCCTGCGGCGACGGCATCCTCACACCACAGCCGAACTAGTGAACACTCGTACTCCTCTCCGCGCGGGCTTCCACTGTCGTGTCTTCCCCGGCTCTGCGTCATCCCCTTCCTAGGCCTCGCTGTCGTCCACCGCCCTGGTGCTCTCGACGCGGAGTGGTCAACATGGTCAAGGAATGACTTCCATCGGACGTGGACTATACGTGGAGAGGCTGACAGCTGGTCCACGGCCGCAGCAAGGAAGTGCCTACTTATTATGCGGAAAATAATGATTCCTCCAGCTGACAGCAGGGACCCACCGGACGGGCCACCGTATTTCGCGAAAAAATGTTTTCCCCCTAACTGCTGGGACCTACCAGCTACATCTTCGCACGCAAGGAAGTGCGTCCATATTATGGGCAAAAAAATGATTCGCCCCCTGACTGCTGGGACCCACCAGCTACATCTTCGCACGCAAGGAAGTGCGTCCGGGCAAAAAAAACCGATTCGCTCCCCTGACTGTTGGGACCCACCGGCTACATCTTCGCACGCAAGGAAAAATTGCTTGATAGTCGGGGCCCACCTGGTCGAAGCGTATGTAGCATTGTCATTCTGGTCGCAAATGGGTACGTACATACTGGTCGATGTAGAGGTGCACATGTGTCATAGTAGAGGCGCGCATGTAGCATGTACACATACATACAATGACCAGGGTGCAAGAAAGTAAATACGGCCACGTACGTACATACGGGCGGGGTCTCGAACGCCTACTCGCGCATATATATGTACGGCCAGGGCTCGTGTACATGGCTGGGTCGGAATGGAGAAACAGCCTCGTCATCATGTTCATGGGGGAGCCAACTGGCTGGGTCGGAATGGAATGTGTCGTCGTGTTCATCGGGAGGGCTTGGACGGAACATGCGATGGAAACGAGGCCTGGCATACTACAGAACGGAGGAAACATCCTTGTGTTCGACCGACCACGTTCGAAACGGGATCCTATTCATCGGGAGGGGTCTGGCATACCGTAAAACGGAGGAAACGGACTTGTGTTGGACCTCCTACGGTCGAAATGGGGTCCTGTTGATTGGGAGGGGTGTGGCGTGCCGCAAAACGGATGAAACGGACTTGTGTTGGAGCGCTATGGTCGAAACGGGGGTCCTGTTCATCGGGAGGGGTGTGGCGTACTGCAAAACGGGACTCCACGGGATACTGTTCATCTCCACCGTCGACCTCCTCCAGCCTCCACGGGCTACTGTTCATCCACCATCGACCTCCTCCAGCCTCCACCTGCGACTGTTCATCCATGGGCTCCTACTCATCCAGCCTCCACCGCACGCTACTCCACCGGCTCATGTTCAACCACCCCTCTCCACGGGCTCCTATTCAACCACCCCTCCACGGGCTACTGTTCATCCACCCCTCCACCGTCTACTGTTCATCCAGCCCTCCACGGGGTCGTCCTGTTCATCCAGCCCTCCACGGGGTCC
>NC_041389.1:358545540-358548915 GCF_002162155.2 Triticum dicoccoides
AGGCAGCATCGATCGGCTTCAGTTAGCAGCAGTAGCGAAGGAATTGCTCAATCGGGTTCAGTTAACAGCCATCGATCGTTCGCTCGGGTTCAGTAACGCGTAGCCTGCAGTGCAATCGCTCGGGTCCAGTTAGAGCCCAATGCCTCGCTCGGGTTCAGTTAGAGCCAACGCCTCGCACACATGCGCGTACATGTACCAGAGAAACGTGCATCGCTCGGCCCCCGACCACCCACCGTAATCGGGAACTCGCCGAAATTTTCCTCGCTCTCGCTTCTACCATGGTTTTTTCCATCATGGACGGCCCAAAGAATGTCATGCAGCTACGTCTCCGGCCCGCCCAGGATGAAAAGCCCATTTTCTGTCGTGATTTTTTGCCATAGAAGTAGGAGCCCACCACATCTATGATGATACCGGGTTTTTTCATAATTATCGTCATAGAAGTGTCATAAGTATGACAGAAAAAAAAATCGTTCGGCCCAAAATGTCACAGATGTGTCTTTTTTTTGTAGTGAAAGAAGGAGTAGATGGTGTTATTATACGTTGTGTACCTGAGCATGAACAGGAACAGATCCTACGCAAGTGTCACTCTGAACCATATGGAGGACACCACGCTGGAGATAGAACTGCACATAAGGTATTGCAATCTGGTTTTTATTGGCCTACTCTCTTCAAAGATGCCCGTAAGTTTGTCTTGTCTTCCAATGAATGTCAAAGAATTGGTAATATTAGTAGATGTCATGAAATGCCTATGAATTATTCTCTTGTTATTGAACCATTCGATGTTTGGGGCTTTGATTATATGGGACCTTTTCTTGCCTCTAATGGATATACACATATTTTTCCGAGGTTTGGAGTCCCTAGATATTTAATGACTAATGGTGGTTCACATTTTATTCATGGTGCTTTTCGTAAAATGCTTGCTAAGTATGATGTAAATCATAGAATTGCATCTCCTTATCACCCACAGTCTAGTGGTCAAGTAGAGTTGAGTAATAGAGAGGTCAAATTAATTTTGCAAAAGACTGTTAACATATCTAGAAAGAATGGGTCCAAGAAACTTGATGATGCATTATGGGCCTATAGAACTGCATATAAAAATCCTATGGGTGTGTCTCCGTATAAGATGGTATATGGAAAAGCATGTCACTTACCTCTCGAACTTGAACATAAAGCATATTGGGCTATTAAAGAGCTGAACTATGACTTCAAACTTGCCGGAGAGAAGAGGTTATTTGACATTAGCTCACTTGATGAATGGAGAACCCAAGCCTATGAGAATGCCAAGCTGTTCAAAGAAAATGTTAAAAGATGGCATGACAAAAGGATACAAAAGCGTGAGTTTAACGTAGGTGATTATGTGTTGCTATTCAACTCTCATTTAAGATTTTTTGCAGGAAAACTTCTCTCTAAATGGGAAGGTCCTTACGTTATCGAGGAAGTCTATCGTTCCGGTGCTATAAAAATCAACAATTTTGAAGGCACCAATCCGAAGGTGGTGAACGGTCAAAGAATCAAACATTATATCTCAGGTAATACTATAAATGTTGAAACTAACATTATTGAAACTGTAACCCTGGAGGAATACACAAGGGACACTTTCCAGAACGTTTCAAACTCCGAAAAGGAATAGGTATGTGGTATGGTAAGTAAACCGACTCCAAAACAGTTCTAATGGCATTTTTTCTCCGTTTCGGAATATTTAAGAATTTAGGAAAATAAGAAGTAGTCCGGGAAGGACACGAGGCCTCCACGAGGGTGGAGGGCGCGCCCACCCTTACTGGGCATGCCCTCCTGCCTCGTGGGCACCTCGTGTGCCTTCCGGACTCCGTTTTCTTGCATGATACTTCTTCTGGTCAGTAAAAATTCATTATATAATCTCCCAAAGGTTTTGGCCACCGCATCACGCAAATATCCTCTGTTTTTGTTTCGAGCTGTTTTTCTAATAGATCGAGAGCATCATGATGTCACCCTCCTCGAATAATGAAGACAAGGATGCTTGGCTATTGAAGATAGAGCTAAAAAAAGAAGAATCGGAGGAGATCAACAAGGATGAAGGGATCAAGAAGGCCATGGAGGAACAAGCTCCGGTGGCAGAAGAAGAAAACATCCCTCAACCTCTACCTAACCTCTTTACTCCAACTGATATTGAACCTTTCAAGATGATTGAGTTAGCTCGCATACAAAACAAGTATCTCACACAGGAAAATATTTTGTTGAAGGATGATATCATCGGACTCAAGGGCATTATCCGCAAGTTGGAGGAGCTTTTATGCTCGATGTGCGATTATCCACCGTCATCATCATCACCTCTGAGGACATAATCACATGGGTATGGGCACTCCCCTTAGCAATTACCAAGCTTGGGGGAGTTGCCCCGATATCGTATCACCATCACACTCCTATCTTTACCGTTTTACTTAGTTCGATCCTTTTAGTAATATCTTGATCTAGTAGAATAAAGTTTTGGTATGAATTAGTTTTGAGTTTTGCTTTGTGATCTCTCTATGTAATCGAGTCCGTGAGCTATCTATAATAAATATTAGTGTTGAGTCAAGGGCTTTGCTCTCTTGCTATGATCTTGAGGAAATAGAAAGAATAAAAAGAAATAAAAGAGTTCATATTGATCTTATGGATAGTAATGACTTCACACATAAAGAGTATGAGGCTTAAAAGTTGTTGAGAGTTGACAAACATGGTTTTGGTCATCGTTGCAATTAATAGGAAGTAATAAAGAAAGAGTGGTTTTCACATATAAATATACTATCTTGGACATCTTTTATGATTGTGATCACTCATTAAGTATGACATGCTAAAGAGTTGATGTTGGACAAGGAAGACAACGTAATGGGTTATGTTTTCTCACATCTTAGTTAAAGTATATTGTCATGGATCGTCCAACATGTTGAGCTTGCCTTTACCCCTCATGCTAGCCACATTCCTTGCACCAAGTAGAGATACTACTTGTGCTTCCAAATATCCTTAAACCCAGTTTTGCCATCAGAGTCCACCATACCTACCTATGGATTGAGTAAGATCCTTCAAGTAAGTTGTCATGTTGCAAGCAATAAAAATTGCTGTCTAAATATGTATGGCTCATTAGTGGGGAGAAAATAAGCTTTATACGATCGTGTGATATGGAAGTAATAAAAGTGACGGACTGCATAATAAAGGTTCATATCACAAGTGGCAATATAAAGTGACGTTCTTATGCATTAAGATTTTGTGCATCCAACCCTAAAAGCACATGACAACCTCTGCTTCCCTCTGCGAAGGGCCTATCTTTTACTTTATGTCTTTTACTTTATGCAAGAGTCAAGGTGATCTTCACCTTTTCCTTTTTCATTTTATCCTTTGGCAAGCACCTCGTGTTGGAAA
>NC_041389.1:358549104-358549458 GCF_002162155.2 Triticum dicoccoides
CATGCATCCAACCATGAAATCACATGCAACCTTTGCTTCCCTCTGCGAAGGGCCTATCTTTTACTTCTTGTCTTACATCAAGAGTCATGGTGATCTTCACCTTTCCTTTTTCATTTTATCCTTTGGCAAGCACCTCGTGTTGGAAAGATCCTGATATATATATATATATATATATATATATATATATATATATATATATATATATATATATATATATATATATATCCAATTGGATGTAAGTTAGCATGAACTATTATTGTTGACATTACCCTTGAGGTAAAAGGTTGGGAGGCAACACTATAAGCCCCTATCTTTCTCTGTGTCCGATTAAAACTCCATAACCATAAGTATTGC
>NC_041389.1:358549626-358558003 GCF_002162155.2 Triticum dicoccoides
CGGATCCAGCAGTGGGCGACCACCTCCCCCAATGACGGCTCAGTCCAGATCGAGGTGCGGGCGGCCATGACTTGCCGCTGACGGGCGTGACCGGCACTGTCCCCGCTCGATCTCGTGCCTCCTCCGTGCCCCCACCCGGCGACCTTCTCCCCCGACCAGATTCGCCGTCTTGCCTCGCCCTCCTCACCTCCTTTCCCATGGCGCGCCAGCAGGCTGCTTCCACGGCCAGATCCGGTAGTGGTCGTCTCCCTGGTCCTTCTCCTCGTCCTCTCCAGCGGTGGTGGCGTGGTAGGGCTCTCTGGCGGCCAGCTCCGGGTCGTTTTGCCATCTTTTACCCCCCCTGCTACTCATCCATCCCCCTCCTCTCTGTTTTGCAGGTCCGGCAGCACATCCAACATCGACAGAGGGTGGTGACCCCTCTTCCAGCTACCTTTTGCCGGTGTGCACTGCAGGCGGTGGCGGCGTGCACTACAGGCGGCGGCGGCATGCACTGCAGGCGGCGGTGTGCACTGCAGATGCGTGGAGGCAGCGGTGCACTCTCATCGCGTCCCACCGCTGTAGCGTCAAGGCCAGGGCGGTCATCACGGCAACGAGGCCCCCCGGGTCAACTCCATCATGCCTCCTCTTGCGCGTGAAATGCACACCTTGCCGCATAGCAAAGAGAGCAGCTCGCTCCGGATGTGTTTTCCAGATTTTTGTTGTTGATTTTGATGAATTCAGTGCAGTAAAATCTCAAAATGCAGTTTGATAAATTGTCTGCGCAGTTCGTTGGGCATTGGTGTGTGGCTCGGATGTAGTTTGGTGTTGTTTTTGTAGAAATTACATTTTTAGTCTCTTTTTGCTACTGGATGCTTCAGCTCACTTCCGCTCGAATCAGCGATGCAGTTCGGCTAGGTTGCTCGTGCTGATTTTGGTGTGTACTGTGCGTACTGCTTTAGTATAAAAAAATTATCTGTCAAAATTGCAGGGGTTTGTTTTGCCTCTTATAAAATTATACTCGGAGAAGTTCACTCGCCTTATCATCGGAGTTCAGGCTCATCAACAAAAAAGTGGAAAAAACAAAATTAGGGAACAGAAAAAAACAATGCAGTTAACTACTAGTGTCGCAGTACATTTCTCTCGACCATGGGGTTCAATTCTTTGCCCATGTAAAACACACTCTGTGAGAGGTTCATTATGTTGCCACATGTTGTCTTAAAAAGCAAGAGTTAATTTTAATGCAGTCCCCTCAAAGTGCAATGTATGAAAAAAGACAACAAAATACTCATGCGGCTCACCCTTGGTAGTGTCGCGGTTCACTTACTCGCAATGTGAAGTGCTGAAAAAATGTTACTGAGACGATAAAAATAAAAGAATGCTTGTCTTCAAAAATTTACGTGTAACAAAAAGAAACCATGAAGTTTGCTTGACCGTCCCATGCAGTGCGGTTTTTAGTCTAAAGCGGTGTGTTCTTCTGTCTAATGTAGTGCACATGTCGATTTTAGTGCTTGTTCGTCTGAGAAAAGAAACCATGAAGTCCACTTGACCATCTGATGCAATGCGGTTTTTAGTCTGAAGCAGTGTGTTCTTCTGTCTAATGGAGTGCACACGTCGATTTTAATGCTTGTTTGGAAAAAAAATTGTCTCAGAAAAAAAAGCATGAAGTTCACTTGACCGTCTGATGCAGTGCGGTTTTCAGTCTAAAAGAAGTGCAGTTTTTGTCCGATGCGGTACATATGTCGATTTGGCGCCGCGAAAAAATAGAGTATCCGCATTTTGGTAAAATCAAAACTGCTCTTAAACCGTAAGGAAGTAGAGAGAGTGTTCTACATGTAAAAGTTGCTTCTCATCGATATCTTTCCAACGGCGTATCATTTGGATGTAAGTTAGCATGAACTATTATTGTTGACATCACCCAAAGGTGAATATGTTGGGAGGCGAAATAATAAGCCCCTATCTTTCTCTATGTCCGATTAAAACTCCATAACCATAAGTATTGCGTGATGGTTAGCAATTGTAGAAGACTATATGATAGTTGTGTATGTGGACTTGCTGAAAAGCTCTATTCTTGACTCTTTCCGATGTTATGATAAATTGCAATTGCTTCAATGACTGAGATTACAGTTTGTTAGTTCTCAGTGAAGTTTCTGAACCATACTTGACATTGTGAATAGATTGGTACTTGAGTATAGGAAATCATATGACAAAATCTATATATGTGTTGTATAAGAATGATCATGATTCCCTCATGTTCGTATTTTATTTTTATCCACACCTCTATCTCTAAACATGTGGACATATTTTTTCGATATCGGCTTCCGCTTGAGGACAAGCGAGGTCTAAGCTTGGGGGAGTTGATACGTCCATTTTGCATCATGCTTTTATATCAATATGTATTGCATTATGGTCTGTTATTACATGTTATATCACAATACTTATGGCTATTCTCTCTTATTTTACAAGGTTTATCATGAAGAGGGAGAATGTCGGCAGCTGGAATTCTGGGCTGGAAAAGGAGCAAATATTGGAAACCTATTCTCCACAGCTCCAAAAGTCCTGAAACTCCATGAAAGTCATTTTTGGAATTAATAAGAATTACTAAGCAAAGAAAGTACTAGAGGGGGCCCACACCCTGGACACGAGGGTGGGGGCGCGCCCACCCCTACTGGGCGCGCCCCCTGCCTCGTGGGCCCCTTGGTGGCCTTCCAGTGCCCATCTTCTGCTACATGATGTCTCTTACCCTGGAAAAAATCATAAGCAAGCTTACGGGACGAAACTCCGCTGCCACGAGGCGGAACCTTGGCGGAACCAATCTAGGGCTCCGGCGGAGCTGTTCTGCCAGGGAAACTTCCCTCCGGGAGGGGGAAATCATCACCATCGTCATCACCAACGATCCTCTCATCGGGAGGGGGTCAATCTCCATCAAAGTTTTCATCAGCACCATCTCCTCTCAAACCCTAGTTCATCTCTTGTATCCAATCTTGTATCAAAACCACAAATTGGTACGTGTGGGTTGCTAGTAGTGTTGATTACTCCTTGCAGTTGATGTTAATTGGTTTATCTGGTGGAAGATCATATGTTCAGATCCTTAATGCATATTAATACTCCTCTGATCATGAACATGAATATGCTTTGTGAGTAGTTACGTTTGTTCCTGAGGACATGGGTGAAGTCTTGCTATTAGTAGTCATGTGAATTTGGAATTCGTTCGATATTTTGATGAGATGTATGTTGTCTCTCCTCTAGTGGTGTTATGTGAACGTCGACTACATGACACTTCACCATTATTTGGGCCTAGAGGAAGGCATTGGGAAGTAATAAGTAGATGATGGGTTGCTAGAGTGATAGAATCTTAAACCCTAGTTTATGCGTTGCTTCGTAAGGGGCTGATTTGGATCCACTAGTTTCATGCTATGGTTAGGTTTACCTTAATACTTCTTTTCTAGTTGCGGATGCTTGCAATAGGGGTTAATCATAAGTGGGATGCTTGTCCAAGAAAGGGCAGTACCCAAGCACTGGTCACCCACATATCAAATTATCAAAGTACCGAACGTGAATCATATGAGCGTGATGAAAACTAGCTTGACGATAATTCCCATGTGTCCTCGGGAGCGCTTTTCTCATTATAAGAAATTGTCCAGGCTTGTCCTTTGCTAGAAAAAGGATTGGGCCACCTTGCTGCACTTTATTTACTTTCATTGCTTGTTACCCGTTACAAATTATCTTATGACAAAACTATCTGTTACCTACAATTTCAGTGCTTGCAGAGAATACCTTACTGAAAACCTCTTGTCATTTCCTTCTGCTCCTCGTTGGGTTCAACACTCTTACTTATCAAAAGGACTATGATAGATCCCCTATACTTGTGGGTCATCAGACCACATGTCAATGACCCAGGGAGTTCATTAGTGGTGGCTAAGCAGGGGTTAGGCCGGTGGTTCGTCGCCGGTGACGACAGAGACGGTGGAATGTCTCAGAAATGCTCCTACGGTGACCAAATCGGTGGCGGAGAGCGGCTACGAGGAGCTGGAGCTCACCCGCACCCGTTGCGGCAAGCAGCCGCAGCTAGGGTGGTCGGAGCTCATCCGAAACGAGCTTGGGGCGGCGGCCGGAGCACTGGCTCGGTCATGCATGAGGTTGCAGCTCGCAACCGAGCAAACTAACAGGCTAGGGAAAAACCACGAGGCAACAGAAGCACGACTACGTGCTCGGGCACGACTATTGCTCCATGTAGTGATGACAGCAATGAATGCGATAGCGCTGAGCTCATGGCTACGGTGGAAAACGGGGCTAGCGGATGAAAACGAGCATGGAGATGAGGGGGAAAGAAGTGGGAGCTCACACCAAACTCAAAGGCGTCGTCGATGAGGTCGGGGAGGCCCTGTTGGTGGCGAATCGGACGACGGTGTTCGATGGGTCCCGAGGTTGAAAACGGCGAGATGGCGACCATGTGGCGCTTCCCGTCTTGCGTAGCTCAACATAGGCTAAGAGGGCGATGCTACCTCTTGAGCACTGCGTTGGTTTTCCCTTGAAGAGGAAAGGGTGATGCAACAAAGTAGCGTAAGCATCTCCCTCAGTTTTTGAGAACCAAGGTATCAATCCAGTAGGAGGCTCCTCACAAGTCCCTCGTACCTACACAAACAAACTAGAACCTCGCAACCAACACGATAAAGGGGTTGTCAATCCCTTAACGGCCACTTGCGAAAGTGAGATTTGATAGAGATAATAAGATAAGATAAATATTTTTGGTATTTTTATGATATAGATTGGAAAGTAAAGATTGCAAAATAAAGTAGATCAGAAACTTATATGATAAAAGATAGACCTGGGGGCCATAGGTTTCACTATTGGCTTCTCTCAAGATAGCATAAGTATTATGGTGGGTGAACAAATTACTGTCGAGCAATTGATAGAAAAGTGCATAGTTATGAGATTATCTAGGCATGATCATGTATATAGGCATCACGTCCGCGACAAGTAGACCGAAACGATTCTACATCTACTACTATTACTCCACACATCGACCGCTATCCAGCATGCATATAGAGTATTAAGTTCATAACAACAGAGTAACACATTAGGAAAGATGACATGATGTAGGGGGATAAACTCAAGAAATATGATATAAACCCCATCTTTTTATCCTCGATGGCAAAAATACAATACGTGCCTTGCTGCCCCTGCTGTCACTGGGAAAGGACACCGCAAGATTGAACCCAAAGCTAAGCACTTCTCCCATTTCAAGAAAGATCAATCTAGTAGGCCAAACCAAACTGATAATTTGAAGAGACTTGCAAAGATAACAAATCACACATAAAAGAATTCAGAGGAGATTCAAATATTTCTCATAGATAAACTTTATCATAAACCCACAATTCATCAGATCTCGACAAACACACCGCAAAAAGAGTTACATCGAATAGATCTCCAAGAAGATCGAGGAGAACTTTGTATTGAGATTCAAAGAGAGAGAAGAAGCCATCTAGCTAATAACTATGGACCCGAATGTCTGTGTAAACTACTCACAACTCATTGGAGAGGCCTTGGCGATGATGTAGAAGCCCTCCGTGATCGATTCCCCCTCCGACGGAGCGCCGGAAAAGGCTCCAAGATGGGATCTCATGGGTATAGAAGGTTGCGGCATTGGAAATAGGTTTTCGTGGTGCTCCTGGATGTTTTCAAGGTATGGAGGTATATATAGGCGAAGGAGGTCGGTCAGGGGAGCCACGTGGGGCCCACAAGTGGGGGGGGCATGCCCACCCCCCTAGGGCACGCCAGACACCCTCATGGCCGCCTCGGCTACTTATTGACGTCCACTCCATGTCTCCTGGATTGCGTTTGTTACAAAAAGATCGCTCCCAAAGGTTTCATTCCGTTTGGACTCCATTTGATATTCCTTTTCTTCCAAACACTGAAATAGGCAAAAAAAAACTACAATTTGGGCTGGGCCTCCGGTTAGTAGTTTAGTCCCAAAAATGATATAAAAGTGTAAAGTAAAGCCCATAAACATCCAAAACGGGTAATATAATAGCATGGAGCAATCAAAAATTATAGATACGTTGGAGACGTATCAAGCATCCCAAGCTTAATTCCTGCTCGTCCTCGAGTAGGTAAATGATAAAAACAGAATTTTTGATGTGGAATGCTACCTAGCGTATTTCTCAATGTAATTTTCTTTATTGTGGCATGAATGTTCAGATCCAAATGATTCAAAATAAAAGTTCATGTTGACATAAAAATAGTAATACTTCAATCATACTAATAAAGCAATCGTGTCTTCTCAAAATAACATGGCTAAAGAAAGTTTATCCCTAGAAAATCATATAGTTAGGCTATGTTTCATTTTTGCACACAAAATACTCCCACCATGCACGACCCCGGTTTCAGCCAAGCAATTGGTTCATACTTTTTAACGCGCTTCAACTTTTTTCACTCTCACGCAATACATGAGCGTAAGCCATGGATATAGCACTATGGGTGGAATAGAATATGATGATGGAGGTTGTGTAGAGAAGACAAAAAAGGAGAAAGTCTCACGTTGATGAGGCTAATCAAAGGGCTATGGAGATGCCCATCAATTAATGTTAACATGAGGAGTAGGGATTGCCATGCAACAGATGCACTAGAGCTATAAATGTATGAAAGCTCAACAAAATAAACTAAGTGGGTGAGCATCCAACTTGCTAGCTCACGAAGACCTAGGGCATTTTGAGGAAGCCCATCATTGGAATATACAAGCCAAGTTCTATAATGAAAAATTCCCACTAGTATATGAAAGTGACAACATAGGAGACTCTCTATAAGAAGAACATGGTGTTACTTTGAAGCACAAGTGTGGAAAAAGATAGTAACATTGTCCCCCCTTTTTTGGGGGCCTTTTTTTCTCTTTTTTTAGGGGACAATGTTCTAATAATGATGATCATCACACTTCTATTTATTTACAACTCATGAATTACAACTCGATATTAGAACAAAATATGACTCTATATGAATGCCTCTGGCGGTGTACAGGGATATGTAATGAATCAAGAGCGACATGTATGAAAACTTATGAAGGTGGCCTTGCCACAAATACGATGTCAACAAATGATCATGAAAAGCAATATGACAACGATGAAACGTGTCATGATGAACGAAACGGTGTAAAGTTGCATGGCAATATATGAATGGTTATGGAAATGCCATAATAGGTAGGTATGGTGGCTGTTCTGAGGAAGATATAAGGAGGTTTATGTGTGATAGAGCGTTTCATATCACGGGGTTTGGATGCACCGGCGAAGTTTGCACCAACTCTCAAGGTGAGAAAGGGCAATGCACGGTACCGAGGAGGCTAGCAATGATGGAAGGGTAAGAGTGTGTATAATCCATGGACTCACATTAGTCATAAAGAACTCATATACTTATTGCAAAAGTTTATTAGCCCTCGAAGCAAAGTACTACTACGCACGCTCCTAGGGGAAGGGTTGGTAGGAGTTAACCATCGCGCGATCCTGACCTCCACTCATAAGGAAGGCAATCAAAAGAGCACCACCATGCTACAAATTTGTTACACAACTTTTACCATACGTGCATGCTACGGGACTTGCCAACTTCAACACAAGTATTTCTCAAATTCACAATTACCCAACTAACATGACTCTAATATCACCACCTCTATATCTCAAAACAATTATCAAGCATCAAATTGATCATAGCATCCAATTCACTTTCTATGATAGTTTTTATTATACCCAACTTGGATGTCCATCATTCTAGGACCAATTTTATAACCATAGCAAATACCATGCTGTTCTAAAAGACTCTCAAAATAATATAAGTGAAGCATGAGAGATCAACAATTTCTACAAAATAAAACCACCGCCGTGCTCTAAAAAGATATAAGTGAAGCACTAGAGCAAAATTATCTAGCTCAAAAGATATAAGTGAAGCACATAGAGTATTCTAATAAATTCCGAATCATGTTGTGTCTCTCCCAAAAGGTGTGTATAGCAACGATGATTGTGGTAAACTAAAAAGCAAAGACTCATATCATACAAGACGCTCTAAGCAAAACACATATCATGTGGCGAATAAAAGTATAGCTCTAAGTAAAGTTACCAATAGACGAAGACGAAAGAGGGGATGCCTTCCGGGGCATCCCCAAGCTTAGGCTTTTGGTTGTCCTTGAATTATCTTGGGGTGCCATGGGAATCCCCAAGCTTAGGCTCTTGCCACCCCTTATTCCATAGTCCATCAAAATCTTCACCCAGAACTTGAAAACTTCACAACACAAAACTCAACAGGAAATCTCATAAGCTCTGTTAGTGCAAGAAATAAAAACCACCACTTAAGGTACTGAAATGAACTCATTATTTATTTATATTGGTGTTGAAACTACTGTATTCCTACTTCTCTATGG
>NC_041389.1:358558377-358625952 GCF_002162155.2 Triticum dicoccoides
AATCTGTCAGAAACAGAACAGTCTGTAGCAATCTGTAACTTCCAAATATTTCTGGAACTCTAAAAATCCTACAAAAATACAAAGTCCTAGGAAATTTGTCTATTGATATATTTCAAAAAGAATCAACTAAAAATCACGTTCCTGTGATTTACTAAAATTATTCTCGTGCGTGCAAAAGTTTCTATTTTTCAGCAGAATCAAATTAACTATCACCCAAGATGATCCTATAGGTTCTACTTGGCACAAACACTAACTAAAACATAAACCACATCTAAACAGAGGCTAGATGAATTATTTATTACTAAACATAAGCTAAAATCAAGGAACAAAAATAAAATGTGGTTGCCTCCCAACAAGTGCTATCGTTTAACGCCCCTAGCTAGGCATACAAGCGAGAATAGATCTAAATATTGCCATCTTCGGTATTCAATTCATAAGTGGCTCGCATAATAGATTCATAAGGTAATTCGATTTTCTTTCTAGGAAAGTGTTCCATGCCTTTCCTTAATGGAAATTGGAATCTAATATTTCCTTCCTTCATATCAATAATTGCACCAATCGTTCTAAGGAAAGGTCTACCAAGAATAATAGGACATGAAAGATTGCAATCTATATCAAGAACCATAAAATCTATGGTCAAATAATTCCTATTTGCATCGATAAGAACATCATTAATCCTTCCCATGGGTTTCTTAATGGTGGAATCCGCAAGGTGCAAGTTTAAAGAGCAATCATCAAAATCACGGAAACCTAGCACATCACATAAAGTTTTTGGAATCGTGGAAACACTAGCACCCAAATCACACAAAGCATAGCATTCATGATCTTTAATTTTAATTTTTATAGTAGGTTCCCACTCATCATAAAGTTTTCTAGGGATGGAAACTACCAACTCAAGTTTTTCCTCATAAGATTGCAACAAGGCATCAACAATATGTTTGGTAAAAGCTTTAGTTTGACTATAAGCATGAGGAGAATTCAACACGGATTGCAACAAGGAAATACAATCTACTAAAGAACAATTATCATAATTAAATTCCTTGAAATCCAAAATAGTGGGTTCATTGCTATGTAAAGTTTGACCTCTCCAATCCCACTTTTACCAAATTTAGCATCAAGATCTAAAAACTCCGAAACATTGCGACGCCTTTTAACTAAAGTTGACTCATCTCCAGTCCCATCATTATCAAAATTCATATTGTAAAACAAAGATTTAATAGGGGACACATCAATCACTTTTAGATCTTCATCTTTATTTTCATGGAATTTAGGAGAACACGCTTTTACAAAGTAATCTTTCTTAGCACGCATCCTAGCGGTTCTTTCTTTGCACTCATCAATGGAAATTCTCATGGCTTTGAGAGACTCATTGATATCATGCTTAGGTGGAATAGATCTAAGTTTCAAAGAATCAACATCAAGAGAAATTCTATCAATGTTCCTAGCCAATTCATCAAATTTAAGAAATTTTTCTTCAAGCAAAGCATTGAAATTCTTTTGAGAGATCATAAATTCTTTAACACTATCCTCAAAATCAGAGGGCATCTTATTAAAATTTCCATAAGAGTTGTTGTAGGAATTACCATAATTATTAGAGGAATTACTAGGGAACGGCCCAGGATTAAAGTTTCCTTTATATGTGTTGTTACCAAAATTATTCCTACCAACAAAATTCACATCCATAGATTCATTATTATTCTCAATCAAAGTAGACAAAGGCATATCATTGGGATCAATAGGAGAACTCTTATTACAAAACAATTTCATAAGTTCGTCCATCTTGCCACTCAAAACATTAATCTCTTCTATCAAATGAACCTTTTTACTAGTAGATCTTTCAGTGTGCCATTGAGAATAATTAACCATAATATTATCTATGAGTTTAGTACCTTCTCCTAAAGTGATTTCCATAAAAGTGCCTCCCGTGGCCGAATCTAAAAGATTTCTAGAAGCAATATTCAATCTGGCATAAAAATTTTGTTTGATCATCCATAAATTCAAACCATGTGTAGGGCAATTACGTATCATTAATTTCATTCTATCCCAAGCTTGTGCAACATGTTCATGATCTAGTTGCTTAAAATTCATAATATCATTTCTAAGAGAGATGATCTTAGCGGGAGCAAAATACTTAGAGATAAAAGCATCTTTGCACTTATTCCATGAATCAATACTATTTTTAGGCAAAGACGGAAACGAAGTTTTAGCACGATCTCTAAGTGAAAAGGCAAATAACTTCAATTTAACAATATCAGTATCCGTGTCTTTCTTCTTTTGCATATCACACAAATCAACAAAGTGGTTTAGATGAGTAGCGACATCTTCACTAGGAAGGCCGGAGAATTGATCTTTCATAACAAGAGTCAACAAAGCAGCATTGATTTCACAAGATTCGGCATCATTAAGAGGAGCAATCGGAGTGCTAAGGAAATCATTATTGTTGGTATTGGAAAAGTCACACAACTTAGTATTATCTTGAACCATCGTGACAAGCAATCCAACACACAAGCACACAAGAGGCAAGCGAAAAAGAGGCGAATGTTAACAGAAAAGATAGGGCGAATAAAATGGCAAGGGTGAAGTGGGGGAGAGGAAAATGAGAGGAAAATGGCAAATAATGTAATGCGAGGGAGATGAGTTTGTGATGGGTACTTGGTATGTCTTGACTTGAGTGAAGACCTCCCCGGCAACGGCGCCAATAATCCTTCTTGCTACCTCTTGAGCACTGCGTTCGTTTTCCCTTGAAGAGGAAAGGGTGATGCAGCAAAGTAGCGTAAGTATTTCCCTTAGTTTTTGAGAACCAAGGTATCAATCCAGTAGGAGGCTCCTCACAAGTCCCTCGTACCTACACAAACAAACAAGAACCACGCAACCAACATGATAAAGGGGTTGTCAATCCCTTCACGGCCACTTGCGAAAGTGAGATCTGATAGAGATAATAAGATAAGATAAATATTTTTGGTATTTTTACGATATAGATTGCAAAGTAAAGATTGCAAAATAAAGTAGATCGGAAACTTATATGATAAAAGATAGACCCGGGGGCCATAGGTTTCACTAGTGGCTTCTCTCAAGATAGCATAAGTATTACAGTGGGTGAACAAATTACTGTCGAGCAATTGATAGAAAAGTGCATAGTTATGAGATTATCTAGGCATGATCATGTATATAGGCATCATGTCCGCGACAAGTAGACCGAAACGATTCTGCATCTACTACTATTACTCCACACATCGACCACTATCCAACATGCATCTAGAGTATTAAGTTCATAAGAACAGAGTAACGCATTAGGCAAGATGACATGATGTAGATGGATAAACTCAAGCAATATGATATAAACTCCATATTTTTATCCTTGATGGCAATAATACAATACGTGCCTTGCTGCCCCTGTTGTCACTAGAAAAGGACACCGCAAGATTGAACCCAAAGCTAAGCACTTCTCCCATTGCAATAAAGATCAATCTAGTAGGCCAAACCAAACTGATAATTCGAAGAGACTTGCAAAGATAACAAATCACACATAAAAGAATTCAGAGGAGACTCAAATATTTCTCATAGATAAACTTGATCATAAACCCACAATTCATCGGATCTCGACAAACACACCGCAAAAAGAGTTAAATCGAATAGATCTCCAAGAAGATCGAGGAGAACTTTGTATTGAGATTCAAAGAGAGAGAAGAAGCCATCTAGCTAATAACTATGGACCCGAAGGTCTGTGGTAAACTACTCACTACTCATCGGAGAGGCCTTGGCGATGATGTAGAAGCCCTCCGTGATCGATTCCCCCTCCGGCGAAGCACTGGAAAAGGCTCCAAGATGATATCTCACGGGTACAGAAGGTTGCGGCAGTGGTAATAGGTTTTTGTGGTGCTCCTGGATGTTTTCAGGGTATGGAGGTATATCTAGGCGAAGGAGGTCGGTCAGGGGAGCCACGAGGGACCCACCAGTGTGGGGGGCGCACCCACCCCCCTAGGGAGCGCCAGGCACCCTCGTGGCCGCCTCGGCTGCTTCTTGACGTCCACTCCAAGTCTCCTGGATTGCGTTTGTTCCAAAAAGATCGCTCCTGAAGGTTTCATTCCGTTTGGACTCTGTTTGATATTCCTTTTCTTCGAAACACTGAAATAGGCAAAAAAACAGCAATTTGGGTTGGGCCTCCGGTTAGTAGGTTAGTCCCAAAAATGATATAAAAGTGTAAAGTAAAGCCCATTAACATCCAAAATGGGTAATATAATAGCATGGAGCAATTTAAAATTATATATACGTTGGAGACGTATCAGGCGACGAGGCGGCTCTTCTAGACAAGACGGAGAGGCGGGACAGTGGCTCTGGCCACGGCGAACGGCGTCGGTGGTGATGGTGGCGCTCGGTTAGCTCCCCGCGAGGGAGATAGAGAAGGGGAAGGGGGTCCAGGGGGAGAGGGGAGAGGTGCAGTGGGTCGTGGCGATGCATGGGGGCACCCAGGGCGGCGAGGGCCAGGCAGGCAGGGTGGACGTGGAGCGGCGCGCGCCGTGCCTAGCTTCTCCTCTGCCTACTGGCAAGAGGTAGAAGACAAGGCTACCCCTGGTGGGATGGGCCGCCAGGTGGGCTAGCCAGCTGGGCTGCAGTGAGCGCCACGTAAGATTCTTCTCTCCATGTTTCATTTCTGTTTTTTGTTTTTTTACTTAATATTTGCCACTGTTTAAAATAAAAACAATTTCAAAACAGTGCCACATATCCTCCGAATAATTTTATGTTGCAAGATGGACTTTAACAAATGCACATAAAATATTTTAGAGATATTTGAAATTATATTCAGATTATATGAATATAACTCAAATTCAAATAGCTATTGATTTAAATTCAAAGTTCCAAAATATTCCATATAAATGTTCATCATTTTTGGTTGGGCTCAAAACCTCTGCCAAAATATAACCAACATTATTTAGGGCCATTTTGGAACATTGAATGCATTTTCAGGGTTCTTGCCCTTTGCTTATTTTTTTCAAAGGCTTTCACATATCCCCAATTCAAATTTAAATTGAATTTAAACATGATTCACACATTACTAGCTAGTCTACGTCAAACCGGAACTAGGGATGTGACAACTCACCCCCACTAAACAAGAATCTCGTCCCGAGATTCAAGACATGAGGTAAGAAGACCGAGGGGACACAAAACTATCACAAACTCGACGATCTAACTATCCTTCTCGAAGATGTTAACCCATTGCTTCAAATTGAGCTTGACGTCCTTGCTTTCGAGATCTTCATCAAACACGGGAACAGAGACAACTCTACAACAATGGATCATCTTAATGATGACGGGATCAATTCACGGAATGAGACATAGTAACATCTCTTGAGGTGAGAGGCAAAACACACCTTGGAAAGGACGGAAGGAACAATTTGACGAGGTTTCAAAGTAGCGAGGTAAAAATTTCCATGAACCCATAACGAGGCACCTTGGAGGAGGTGACTCGTAGAATTATTACCTTAGGTGGCAAAAAGAATTAATTTTGATACATGGATCATTGAAACTCTCTATACCAACCTAAGGCAAATCCCAAATGATCGTTTGAAGGAATTCGAGGAAACGGCATACTCGGACTAGGATGAATGAGGTGACTACCTTGTTGAAGACAATGCAATGGATGATTTTGCTTATCATCGGAAATGAATGGGACCCATGATAGACTGACACAACGACGGGTGCAAGCTGGGAACAAAATGCAAATATTGGGAATGATTCTAGTAACTGGGGAAAAACTCAACAGACGAGAGTGAATCCACTGTTTGAATGGTTTCAGCATAATCGAGGAAGCTAAGAGCAAATCCCAATTAATGTCGACGAAGAAGCCTAGTGCTTGAGCATGCTCTCAAGAACTTGAGCATTTCCATATTCATCAAGATTTTACCAATATCCGTGTCAAGGATCCTGGCAACACAACATACTACCCTGATGAATGGTGATGGACGATGCATATGCAAAGGAAGATAACACCTTCTCATATTTCACCTTAGCGAGGCCAAGGAAACAAAATATGATGATCGACTGAGAGACATTTATCTCTCTGCTTCTAATGTTCTCCTTGATGTGCTAGCGTAACCCATTTATAGATATGGTTTGGTGTCTAGAACATCGAGTAAAAGGTCGGACTTCGGGAGCTCAAGAATCCATAAGGAGTAACTTCTGGAGTAAATCCTATGAAAACCTTATGGGGAGTTGGCCAACTTCTTCAATCAAGATACTATAATAATAGGTCTTCCGGCTGGGTGTGTTGGCCAAGACATCCACTTTACCGGGTTTTGGAGAGATCGATAATACAGTTCTTGGGGAACATTCCAACCATCATATCTGCCTGAGATTTAGATCTGGTTGGTGTCAGAATACTCCAGACTCATCGAATCTAGAAAGAAAAATGAAAGTTTGTAACACAAATCGACGAGATGGCGTTGTGAGATTCTCGGGGAATGGACTACGGTAGTAAGCTCCAAAACAAGAGCTGGTTCTGCTACAAACATGTGAACACGTTGTCCCAGACAAGCATGACCACATGTTAGTCTTACAATGAAACACTACCAAGTTCTGGTTGGAAACCATCAACGAGGATATCAAAGTCCTTACATAAGTCCGGATTAGCTCTTATGAAGGAACTCCTTCTCCCTGAACAAACCAGTCAGTGGCTTGGTGTACTAGTAGATACATGTGGAATGGAGGTAGCGAGCTTGTCAAACCATAGCATGCTTTCCACATGCATGACTGACTTGGGATGATTCCATAGGAAACAAAAACAATCTATCTCGAGCTCTCGGCGGCAACTTGCACCAAATGCACATGAATCAGAGAAAGTCACTTCTTTCATCCAACACATCCTTCATGAACGGGACATGAAGATAATACTTATAGCAATTTCCAACACTAGCTGGATGTCCAATATGAATCATGGAGGAGACAAAATTCTACTGATGGACTCAACAACAAGTCATCGAGATTTCCATATAGATGGAATTCCACAATTATGTGAACAAGGTCATAGAATTGGTGAGAACCAAAGATATAATGGTGTATGCTCAAGGAAAAACCACGAGTAAGACAACATTACAAACATCATTGGATCTAATTTGATTTGAGGATAGCCCACACTCAAATCAAAGTTTTGACAAGACAATAGATCCAACAACTGATCACGAGGACCAATGAATGAAGATATCATCTTTCTTCAACACACACACAAACGCAAAGATATCCCTTCAGAACAAACTAAATTCGGCAAAGCTTTTATCTTCCAAGTCTCCAACTTGTTGTTTAGCTTAACCAACTAGCTCAGGGGTATCCAACACAGATTCTTGGAGAAGGGGTGGTTTATAAGAAACCAGCTTGATCACGAACTCAACATAGCGGTCAGGTGAAAACCTGGTGATATCTCCGAGAAGATATTTGGAAAATAACAAACCACACCGATACGTTGTTAAGCTCGAGAACAATCTTGCTTTTCAGGGCAAGACGATATGATCAAATAAGCTAGGATTGGCACTATCCTAACTCATTGATCAAAAAGTGCACCGAAAATAAGGGCTAGGTAGCACGATCAACTTTAGGGTGATGATTCAATAATTAACATGCTAAGAATGTGGTTATTGTCCATTTAACTACCAAGCAACAGAGTTGCTAGGAGTATAGATTTCACACATCACGATTCACTTGTCGGTGTTCCGGTTGCGGCAACATGGAACCGAGGAATGAATATGAATCTGTTGTTTGAATTGCACATTAGAAAACACAAATCTACAATACCATCATATATTAGTGGTGGTAGGTTTATATACATTTGAGCATATTGATGACCCACAAGTATAGGGGATCAATCATAGTCCTTTTGATAAGTAAGAGTGTCGAACCCAACGAGGAGCAGAAGGAAATGACAAGCGGTTTTCAGCAAGGTAATTTCTGCAAGCACTAAAATTGTCGGTAACAACTAGTTTGATAGCAAGATAATTTGTAATGAGAAAGTAACGGTAACGGTAAATAAAGTGCAACAAGGTAGACCAATCCTTTTGTGGCAAAGGACATGCCAAAACGGTCTCTTATAATAAGCAAAGCGTTCTCGAGGGCACACGGGAATTTCATCTAGTCACTTTCATCATGTTGGTTTGATTTGTGTTCGATACTTTGATAATTTGATATGTGGGTGGACCGGTGCTTGGGTGTTGTTTTTACTTGAACAAACCTCCCACTTTTGATTAACCCCCTCGCAAACATCCACAACTACGAGAAAACTATTAAGACATAAATCTAACCATAGCATTAAACATATGGATCCAAATTAGTCCCTTACGAAGTAGTGCATAAACTAGGGTTTAAGCTTCTGCCACTCTAGCAAACCATCATCTAATAAATACTCCATAATGCATTCCCTTAGGCCCCAAAGATGGTGAAGTGCCATGTAGTCGACGTTCACATGACACCACTAAGGGAATCACAACATACATATCATCAAAATATTGAACACATATCAACTTCACATGATTACTTGCAACATGATTTCTCCCGTGGCCTTAAGAACAAAAGTAACTACTCACAAATGATATCCATGCTCAAGATCAAAGGGGTATTAAATAGCATAATGAATCTGAACATATAATCTTCCACCAAATAAACCGTATAGTAATCAACTACAAGATGTAATCAACACTACTAGTCACCCACTGGTACCAATCTGAGGTTCCAGTACAAAGATTGAACACAAGAGATGAACTAGGGTTTGAGATGAGAAGGTGTTCTTGAAGATGTTGATGGAGATTGGCCTCCCAAAGATGAGAGGGTTGTTGGTGACGACGATGTCTTGGATTTCCCCCTCCGGGAGGGAAGTTCCCCGGCGGAATCGCTCCACCGGAGGGCAAAAGTGCTCCTGGCCAAGTTCTGCCTCAAGACGGCGGCGCTCCATCCCGAAAGTCCTATCCTTATTTTGTCTAGGTCAAAAGACCTTAAGTACCAAAAGATGGGCACCGGAGGTGGGCCGGGCTGGCCACAACCCACTAGGGCGCGCCTGGGGGACCTGGCGTGCCCTGGTGTCTTGTGGTCACTAGGTGGCCCCTCTCCAGTAGTTATCTGCTCCAGTATTTTTTATATATTCCAAAATAATTCTCCGCAAAGTTTCAGCTCATTTGGAGATGTGTAGAATAGGTATCTCTGACGTAGCTTTTTCAGGTCTAGAATTCCAGCTGCCCGCATTCTCCCTCTTTGTGTAAACCTTGCATGTTATGAGAGAAAAGGCATTAGAATTGCTCCATAAAGCATTATTATGCATAAAAACAATATAAATAATAGTAGGAAAACATGATGCAAAATGGACGTATCAACTCCCCAAAGCTTAGGCCTCAGTTGTCCTCAAGCGGAAGCCGATATCGAAAAACATGCGCTACAAAAAAAAGACACTTCCGTGACATTCTGGGTCGTACGGAAAAAAATTATGTCATACTTATGACACTTCTATGACGATAATTATGAAAAACCCCGGTATCATCATAGATGTAGTGGGCTCCTACTTCTATGACACAAAATCATGACAGAAAATGGGCTTTTCGTCCTGGGCGGGCCGGAGACGCACCTGCATGGCATTCTTTGGGCCGTCCATGATGAAAAAAATCATGGTAGAAGTGAGGGCGGGGAAAAACTTGGGGAGTACCCGGTTACGGCAGCTGGTCGGGGCCGAGTGATGCACTGAGGTTTGCGCGTTTCTCTCATACACGTACGCGCTTGTGTGTGAGGCCTTGCACTCTAACTGAACCCGAGTGAGGCGTTGGGCTCTAATTGAACCTGAGCGATTGCACTAGCTACATTACTAAACCCCGATCGATCCCTTGCTGTTAACTAAACCGGAGTGATTCCTTCGCTGCTGCTAACTGAAGCCGATCGAACCTGCTGCCCCTTGATGAATAGTGAACATGGGGTTGGTTCAACAAGTCGAGACATACGTGGTTAGGGTTGGATGAATAGTTCCCAGTGGGGGTTGGATGAACAAGATCTCGTGGTAGTAGAGGTCGTTGCCCCTGGATGAACAGGACCCCGATCGAGCCGGTTGGGGTGGATTAACAGTAGCCGGTGGAGGGTTGGTTCAACAGGATCCCGTGGAGGGGCTGGTTGAACAGGACCCCGTGGAGGCTGGTTGAACAGTAGACGGTGGACGCTGGATGAACTGGACCCCGTGGAGGGCTGGATGAACAGTAGCCAGTGGCGGCTAGAGGAAGTCAACGGTGGATGAACAGTAGCAGGTGGAGGCTGGAGGTAGTCGATGGTGGATGAATAATAGCCCGTGGAGTCCCGTTTTGTGGTACGCCACACCCCTCCCGATGAACAGGACCCCCGTTTTGACCGTAGGCGCTCCAACACAATTTGTTTCCTCTGTTTTGCGGTACGCCACACCCCTCTCGATCAACAGGACCCTGTTTCGACCGTAGGAGCTCGAATAGAAGTCTGCTTCCACCGTTTTGCGGTACGTCAGACCCTTCCCGATGAATAGGACCCCGTTTTGACCGAACGCGGTCAAACAAAAGGCTCGTTTCCTCCATTCAGGGGTACGCCAAGCCTCGTTTCGGCTGTTCCGTCCAAGCCGGTTGGCTCCCGATGAACAGTACGTGTTCCAACCGAGTGGCTTCGCTCCCGATGAACAAGACGCATTCCGACCCAATCACTTGGCTCTCGGTGAAGACGATGTTGTTTCCTCCATTCCGACCCAGCCGGTTAGTTGCCCATGAACACGACGATGTCGCTGTCGTCTGTTGCCTCACCATGTACACGATCCATGGCCGTACGCATGCGCGAGTAACCATTCGAGAACCCGCCCGTATGTACATACATAGCCATATTTAATTTCTTGCAGTGTGGTTGTACGTACGTGTACACGATATATATAGACGAGACTGCGTGACATGCTACGTCGGCACCTCTACTTCAACACGTACCGCTCCTAACTCGGCCATGGTACATCACTACAGAGAGACCGATCGACCGCTACGTACGTACACGTTCGCGGCCGGACAAATAATGCTACCTTCGCTTCAACCTGGTGGGTCCCAGCTGTCAGGGGGTAAGAAGGCAGTTCCTTCCATGCGAAGATAAATCCGGTGGGTCCCAGCTGTCAGGGGGAACATTTTTTCACGAAATACAGAGGCCCTTCCGGTAGGTCCGAGGTGTCAGGTGGAGGAATCATTATTTTGCGCGTAATAAGGAGGCACTTCCTTGTGTGCAACCATGGACCCAGTTGTCAGCCTCTCCACTTACAGTCCTCTTTCGATGGTTGTCGTTCATTGATTGTGTTGACGACGTCGTACCGCCCGAGAGCACCAAGATGGTGGACGATAGCACGACCTAGGAAGGGAACGACCCAGAGCGGGGGAATACGCAGCGGTGGATGCCCACGCGAAGGGGAGTACGAGGGCTGACTGCTTCGGCTGTGGTTTGAGGTTGCTGTCTCCGGAGAATAACAAGGGGTGTGGGTGAGTAGAGGGACGGTCTGGCCAACGGTGGGAGTAGGGTGGGGCGGTGAGGCCTGCGTGGCAGCACAGCCGACCATGGGAGGCAGGAGCAGGCGGCATGGCCGGCGCTGGTATGAGCGGCAGGAGCAAGAAGACAAGAGGTTGAAGAAGCACGATGACCGTTGGATGGACATCCTACGGTCACCGCAGCTAGAATCATTTATATTGACTAATTTGACAAAGCCCTGCGTCCGCATCAACTTAGTAGGCACACAAGTTAGCCTACAAATATGGTGGGACCGACCTAGCAGCGGGGCTATTCATTATTTTTGTGCATTATAGTTGGTGGATCCTAGCTGCCAGGAGGAGGAATCATTATTTTGTACGTAATAAGGAGGCACTTCCTACACGCAAAAAAAGGAGGCACTTCCTTGTGTGCGACCGTGGACCCAGCTGTCAGCCTCTCCACGTACAGTCCGCTTCCGATGGATGTCGTTCGTTGACCATACCATGCTGAGAGCACCAAGGCGGTGGACGACGTCGAGGCCAAGTAAGGGAACGACCCGGAGCCGAGGAAGACTCGGCAGTTGTTTCCCATGCGGAGTCAGTACGAGGGTTTACTTGTTCGGCCGCAGCTTGAGGCTGCCATCGCCGGAGAATAACAGGAGGTGTGGGTGAGTAGAGGGATAGCCAGGCCAGGGATTCGAGTATGGTGGGGCCGTGAGGCCTGCCCAGCAGCACAGCCGGCCACGAGAGGCGGGAGCAGGTGGTTCCGTCGGCGCTGGTTTGGGCGGCTAGAGCAGCAAGATCAGAGACTGAAGCATGACCGTTAGATTGACATCTAACGGTCTGACGCTGGTAGAGTCAATTGTTGACTAAGTTTTTTTGAGAAACCTTGTGTACACATGAACTTGGTAAGTGATACGTCTCCAATGTATCTATAATCTTTATTGTTCCATGCTATTATATTACCCCTTTTGGATGTTTATGGGCTTTATTTTACACATTTATATCATTTTTGGGACTAACCTACTAACCGGAGGCCCAGCCTGTATTGCTGTTTTTTTGCCTATTTCAGTATTTCAAAGAAAAGGAATATCAAACGGAGTCCAAACGTAATGAAACCTTCGGGAGCGTGATTTTTGGAACGAACGTGATCCAGAGGACTTGGAGTGCAAGTCAAGAAGCAATCGAGGCAGCCAGGAGATAGGAGGGTGCGCCCACCTCTCCTTGGAGCGCTCCCCTGTCTCTTGGGCCCCTCGAGCGGCCACCGACGTACTTCTTCCTCCTATATATACCCACGTACCCCGAAAACATCCAGGGAGCCAACGAAAACAATTTCCACCACCGTAACCTTCTGTATCCGCGAGATCCCATCTTGGAGCCTTCGTCGACGCTCCGCCGGTGGGGGAATCGACCACGGAGGGCTTTTACATCAACACCATAGCCCCTCCGATGAGTTGTGAGTAGTTTACCACAGACCTTCGGGTCCATAGTTATTAGCTAAATGGCTTCTTCTCTCTTTTTGGATCACAATACAATGTTCTCCCCCTCTCTTGTGGAGGTCTATTTGATGTAACTCTTTTTTCGGTGTGTTTGTCGAGATCCGATGAATTGTGGGTTTATGATCAAGTTTATCTATGAGAAAATTTGAATCTCCTCTGAATTCTTTTATGTATGATTGAGTTATCTTTGCAAGTCTCTTCGAATTATCAGTTTGGTTTGGCCTACTAGATTGATCTTTCTTGCCATGGGAGAAGTGCTTAGGTTTGGGTTCAATCTTGCGGTGTCCTTACCCAGTGACAGCAGGGGCAGCAAGGCATGTATTGTATTGTTGCCATCAAGGATAAAAATATGGGGTTTATATCACATTTCTTGAGTTTATCCGTCTACATCATGTCATCTTGCCTAATGTGTTACTCTGTTCTTATGAACTTAATACTCTAGATGCATGCTGGATAGCACTCGATGTGTGGAGTAATAGTAGTAGATGTAGAATCTTTTCAGTCTACTTGTCGCGGACATGATGCCTATATACATGATCATGCCTAGATAGTCTCATAACTATGCACTTTTCTATCAATTGCTCGACAGTAATTTGTTCACCCACTGTAATACTTATGCTATCTTGAGAGAAGCCACTAGTGAAACCTATGGCCCCCGGGTCTATATTTTATCATATGAGCTTTCAATCTACTTTTATTTGCATCTTTACTTTTGCATCTATATTATAAAATACCAAAAATATATTTATCTTATCATACTATCTCTATCACATATCACTTTTGCAAGTGGCCGTGAAGGGATTGACAACCCCTTTATTGCGTTGGTTGCGAGTTCTTTGTTTGTTTGTGTAGGTGCGTGGGACTTTTGAGGAGCCTCCTACTGGATTGATACCTTGGTTCTCAAAAATTGTGGGAAATACTTACGCCACTATTGCTGCATTACCCTTTCCTCTTCGAGGAAAACCAACGCAAGCTCAAGACGTAGCAAGAAGGATTTCTGGCGCCGTTGCTGGGGAGGTCTTCGCTCAAGTCAAGACATACCAAGTACCCATCACAAACTCATCTCCCTCGCATTTACATTATTTGCCATTTGCCTCTCGTTTTCCTCTCCCCCCACTTCACCCTTGCCGTTTTATTCGCCCTCTCTTTCCCAATCTTCTTCCTCTCTTTTCGCTTGCCTTTTTCAGTTTTCTCGTGTGTTAGATCGTTTACCTTGTCGTTATGGCTAGTCCTCCTATCCTTGTTATTACTCCCGAACATGAAATTCTCAATTTTAAGCAAAGGGAGGGAGAAATTTTAAAAGATGCTTGGCATAGAATTTGCAATGCTCAAAATAAATCTACTAGGAAGCTTTCTACTTCCGTACTTCTTCGCAATTTTTATGTAGGCATTACTCTTTGGAATAGATGTGTTCTTGATACCGTTACCGGAGGGGATTTCTTGAGTAGCCATACGTTTGATGCTTATAATGCTATGCTAGATTTGTTTGGACCGCCACCTCTTTTGGTTAATGGAACTGTTTTAACTTTGGAACATGTTATGCAACGGCTTGAGATTATTGAAAATAAAATTGCCACTGTTGAGTTGATTGAAAATTTGGACAAAAAGATTCATAATCACATTACCCAATATGGATCTAGGGTTGGAGTTACTATGAAAAATCTTAAAGATAAAGAACCTATAGTTAACGAAAAATAAGATCTAGATTCTGCAAGAATCGGTAAACTTGAGGATATCATTACCAATTTAGGTTCAGCGTTTTCTTCCATGAAAAACACTCCAAAACCCCCTACCAAAACTGCCAAATTTATTTATGTTCCTAAAAATAAAGGTGAATCTTCTAGTAAGGGAGACGCGGATCTCAAATCCATAAGTGTTCATCCCAATTGTCTCTCTATCGTTAAGGAACCTTTTTCTACAAATGAATTTCTTGAATTTTTGCCTAAAGGTTTAATCATTGCTAAAAAGGGATAAACCCCTAAAAATTATAAGTGCTCTATTGAGGAATTGAGTGCCAAAGATGGCACTACTTAGATCTATCTTCGCTTTTATGCCTAGCTAGGGGCGTTAAATGATAGCGCTAGTTGGGAGGCAACCCAATTTTATTTGTGTTTTTTGTTTTTCTTTCTGATTAGTAATAAATTTTGCATCTACATTTTGTTTATATGTGTTTTTATGTTTTAATTAGTGTTTGTGCCAAGTAGAACCTATAGGATAACCTATGGTGATAGTTGATTTGATTCTACTGAAAAACAGAAACTTTGCGCGCACTAAATTAGTTTTGTTAAATCACAAAAACGTGCTTTTGCGTTGATTCTTTTTACTTCTGATCAATAGACAAATTTTCCAGGACTTCCTATTTTTGTAGGATTTTTAGAGTTCCAGAAGTTTGCGTTAGTTACAGATTGCTACAGACTGTTCTGTTTTTGATAGATTGTGTTTTTCGTGTGTTGTTTGCTTATTTTGATGCATCTATGGCTAGTATTAAGTAGTATGAACCATATAGAACTTGAAATACAATAGGTTTAACACCAATATAAATAAAGAATGAGTTCATTACAGTACCTTAGGTGGTGGTTTTGCTTTCTTTCACTAACGGAGCTTATGAGATTTCCTGTTGAGTTTTGTGTTGTGAAGTTTTCAAGTTTTGGGTAAAGATTTGATGGACTATGGAATAAGGAGTGGAAAAAGCCTAAGCTTGGGGATGCCCATGGCACCCCAAGATATTCAAGAATAGCCAAAAGCCTAAGCTTGGGATGCCCCGGGAAGGCATCCCCTCTTTCGTCTTCGTTCATTGGTAACTTTACTTAGAGCTATATTTTTATTCGCCACATGATATGTGTTTTGCTTGGAGCGTCTTGTATGATATTAGTATTTGATTTTAGTTTACCACAATCATACTTGATGTACACACCTTTTGTGAGAGTCCTACTTGATTGGAATTTATTAGAATACTCTATGTGCTTCACTTATATCTTTTGAGATAGATAGTTTTTGCTCTAGTGCTTCACTTATATCTTTTAGAGCACGGCAGTGGCTTAATTTTGTAGAAATTGCTAGTCTCTCATGCTTCACTTATATTATTTTGAGAGTCTTTTAGAACAGCATGGTAGTTTCTATGGTTATAAAATTGGTCCTGGAATGGTAGTCATCCAAGTTGGGTATAATAAAAACTATCATAGGAAGTGAATTGGATGCTATGATCAATTTGATACTTGATAATTGTTTTGAGATATGGACGTAGTGATATTAAAGTCATGCTAGTTGGGTTATTATGAATTTAAAGAATGCTTGTGTTGAAGTTAGCAAGTCTCGTAGCATGCACGTATGGTTAAAGTTGTGTAACAAATTTGAAACATGAAGTGTCCTTGGATTGTGCATCCTTATGAGTGGCGGTCGGGGACGAGGAATGGTCTTTTCCTACCAATCTATACCCCTAAGAGCATGCGCATAGTGCTTGGTTTTTGATGACTTCTAAATTTTTTCAATAAGTATATGAGTTCTTTTGACTAATGTTGAGTCCATGGATTATACGCACTTTTACCTTTCCACCATTGCTAGCCTCTTTGGTACCGTGCATTGCCCTTTCTCACCTTGAGAGTTGGTGCAAACTTCGCCGGTGCATCCAAACCCCGTGATACGATACGCTCTATCACACATAAACCTCCTTATATCTTCATCAAAACAGCCACCATACCTACCAATTATGGCATTTCCATAGCCATTCCGAGATATTCATGCAACTTTCCACCGTTACATTCATCATCATGACATACATTACTTTTGTCATATTGCCATTGCATGATCATGTAGTTGACATCGTATTTGTGGAAAAGCCACCATGCATAATTTTTCATACATGTCACTTTTGATTCATTGCACCATCCCGGTACACCGCCGGAGGCATTCATATAGAGTCATATCTTGTTCTAGTTTTGAGTTGTAATTCATATGTTGTAAATCAATAAAAGTGTGATGATCATCATTATTAGAGCATTGTCCCAAAGAAAAAAAAAGAAAAAAAAGAAAGGCCAAAAGAAAAAAAAGGCCAAGAAAAAAAATAAAAAAATAAAAATAAAAAATTTTTGGCAATGTTACTATCTCTTTTTCCACACTTGTGCTTCAAAGTAGCACCATGTTCTTCATATAGTGAGTCTCATATATTGTGCTTCAAAGTAGCACCATGTTTTTCATATAGAGAGTCTCATATGTTGTCACTTTCATATACTAGTGGGAATTTTTTATTATAGAACTTGGCTTGTACATTCCTACGATGGGCTTCCTCAAATGCCCTAGGTCTTCGTGAGCAAGCAAGTTGGATGCACACCCACTAGTTTTCTTTTGTTGAGCTTTCATTCATTTATAGCTTTAGTGCATCCGTTGCATGGCAATCCCTACTCCTCATGTTGACATCAATTGATGGGCATCTCCATAGCTCGTTGATTATCCTTGTCAATGTGAGACTTTCTCCTTTTTTGTCTTCTCCACACAATCCCCATCATCATATTCTATTCCACCCATAGTGCTATATCCATGGCTCACGCTCATGTATTGCGTGAAAGTTGAAAAAGTTTGAGATTATTTAAGTAAGAAACAATTGCTTGGCTTGTCATCGGGGGTGTAGAATTTGGGAACATTTTTGTGTGACGAAAATGAAGCATAGCCTAACTATATGATTTTGTAGGGATGAACTTTCTTTAGCCATGTTATTTTGAGAAGACACGATTGCTTTGATTAGTATGCTAGAAGTGTTACTATTTTTTTTATCAATATGAACTTTTATTTTGAATCATTTGGATCTGAACACTCATGCCACAATAAAGAAAATTACATTGAGAATTATGCTAGGTAGCATTCCACATCAAAAATTTTGTTTTTATGTAACATCCCAAAATTCTAAATTTTGGAATGTTATATTAAATAGATAGATTGATTGTTTGTTTGATTGTTGTGTGATTGATTGAGTGAAATTCGAAACTTTTTGAAAGTTAAATGAGAGGGAATAAAAGGACTTTCCCAAACTTCCATTTTCTTTTCTGATCTTCATGAATTCAAATTCTTTTCAAATACAAAACCCTTGAGCAAAGATGATATGACTTCCTCCATTTAATTAAATGAAAGGGTATTTTTAAATAATGGAATTTCATTTGGAAATATTTCGATTCATAAACTTCACGCAGCTCAATGATTTTCATGAGAGAAGATAAAATGACTTCTTCAAATTATATGAAATATGAGTTGGGAGTTTTAAAAGAATCAAATTCAAAGTTCTTTTGAATTTATTTCAATTTGGAGTTATTGGAGTTTTATTCAAATTTTTTTTAATAAAAAATAAAATATACGGAAAATAGGGTAACATGATTCCCTACATCAGAAAATTGGAGAGAAATAAATTTGAATTAATTTTGGTATTTTTATAATGATTTCTATTGGATTTTATTAGACCAGTAGCACTCTTTGAATTATCTGAATTTGTGAGAATTTTATTTAATGCTAGGAAAATGTTCAGCTTGTAGAAAATATTTTTCTGAAAATTTTGATTTATATTATGCCTATATAAAATTTTAGTTTCGTTTTCGTTTTTCAGTTTATCGCTTTCTGTTTTAAAAAACAAATAACAAAAATTGCACGCGCGCCTGAAACTAACTGTCGCCGATGTGCGCATCATAGTACCAGCGGGCGCCCCATCTTTTCTTTTTCTATGTAATATATGGGCCAGGCCCAGCGGGCCATATTCCTTCCCCATATTTTTTTCCATAGTTTTTCTTTTTCTTTTCTATTGCTCAAAAAAATTACAGTGTGTGCGGCCGGCCGAACCGCCTAAAGCCTTTTGGCCCATGGCGCACCTCCCATCTCTGTTTCGTATATTTTCATCTACGTTTAGTCCCGCATTGTCTAGCTTCTGACCCCTAAACCTCTTTTCCACCTATAAATATAGACCCATAGAGCCTCCAAAAATCATCTGATTCGGGTTAAATCAATATTTTGGTTTGACTAGATTCATTTAAGAAAAATATATTTCTCCTCTCCGGCGCGACTTCTGGAAATTGTCTCTTCTTTCCAAAGTTGTCTTTTCTCTGCCTTATAAAGGTATTCTTTTTTTTCTTCTTATACTTCGGTAGTTTATTATTTTTAGACTAATACGATAGAATAATTAGATTATCAATTAGTCTACGTATTTATACGTTAGACGTTAGCCGTAGCTATTTTTTTCGTAAAACAGCTTGGCCCTGATTTTTCAAATAGCCATAACTTTTTATTCGTTCATCCAAATTAGATGAAACCAACGCCCACTTCTTTGTTATGATCCCCTCTATCCAGTAAAACAACTTAAACATGTTTTTGAAAGTTTTAAAATTTGAATTCAAACAGTTTAGTATTTGAACTTCGTTTGATCATAACTTGAGTTTCGTAACTCCGATTCAGTTGATTCTTTTTGCAAATCGAAGCTCTTAACCTAAACTTTCTGATAAGGCCAAATTCGCATAGTTTTGGTACTGTTAGAAATTGTTTTATGCTGCAAGAGTTATTCGCTTGGTTTTGATGTTTTCCGAATCGTACTCCTCGTTCTTTCCAATCTTTTGAGTGATTCCTTATGTGTGGTTATTATTGTTTGCTTACGATAGATTGAACGGAGTGAGACGAATAGAACTATCAAGAGTTTTGAGTGTGAATCATCTTCATCAACATTGCAGGCAAGTTCACACTTTGATCATACCTTTTCTACCACTCGGTTTTATGCATTAGATCAATCCTCAAACATTGCATGATTAGGATCTAATTAAATTGTGGGTTATGGGAAGTAGATGAGGTAGTACCTATTACCTGTTTTATTATCAAACCTTTGGGAGTTACTTCTACGTTTGCTTATTATGCCATGCTATGCTAGTAGACGTGGATTGGGTGAGTGAATTTCTATGACAGATGTGAGATTGTTAATTAATGGTTTATTTAAGGTGGCAACTTAAGCACACATCTGGGTGGACTGAGGCACCTAGTTTCTATTAGGACTTGCCTGTTTTTCTTCGGACCGCCACCCAGGCTCAAAGGGATCATGAGATTATTCAAACTAGAAACTTCCGTGTGCAGCCACATGCTATTATGGGCTCTAGCATAGTTGACTAAGTCGTGCGAACTCTTACGGGGTGGACTAGCAGATGTAGGGGATGTAGGTTGGTACGGTCTACCCCTTACGTAAGGTGCAAGCGCTTCTGAAAGACTATGTCTCGGTCATCCGTTTCTCAAACACCATGTAGTGCGAGAAACCAAACGGAGGAGATCGAGTCATGTGGGGAAAAGTGCGCAAACCTCTGTAGAGTGTATAAACTATTCATGGTTAGCCGTGTCCCCGGTTATGGACGTTTTGAGTATCTAGTACTTGGATTTTCATGTGAATCTCATAATGTTACTTTAATTAATATTGTTGGGTTGTTAATGAGTACTTTTAATTGGGATTGAGAATGCTGTCAACCATTCTCAATGTTTAACAACCACCATGATAGTTAAATAAATGTATTCCTTTGTAGTAGGGAAAAATTGGCTTTTTGCAAAAACATTATAACCATAGAGCCTCCACCAGCCAAATATGCATGTGGTGATAGCCTTTATTCATCATTGCTCTATGGTGTGAATTTGCCAGTACATTCAATGTACTGACCCTTTGTGGCTGCAACATCTCATGTTGCAGGAATCTTACGACGAGTAAGTGTTACGTTAGGGTTAGGATTTCTACACTCAACTTTGCCATTGGTGTTGATAGGAATCCACAACCTTGTTACTTCCGCTATTTTGGATTGAGGTAATAGTATTTACGTTACTTTATACATGTGATTTACCTCTGTTATAAATCCTCAAGTACTGTGTGTGTCAGCATACCGATCCAGGGATGACACTTAAGCACAGAGACTTGATCCATTTGGGTCGGGTCGCTACATTTTATCATTTACCTACTCGAGGAAGAGTAGGAATTAAGCTTGGGGATGCTTGATACGTCTCCAACGTATCTATAATTTTTGATTGTTTCATGCTATTATATTACCCCTTTTGGATGTTTATGGGCTTTATTTTACACATTTATATCATTTTTGGCACTAACCTACTAACCGGAGGCCCAGCCCGTATTGTTGTTTTTTTGCCTATTTCAGTATTTCGAAGAAAAGGAATATCAAACGGAGTCCAAACGGAATGAAACCTTCGGGAGCGTGATTTTTGGAACGAACGTGATCCAGAGGACTTGGAGTGCAAGTCAAGAAGCAATCGAGGCGGCCAGGAGATAGGAGGGTGCGCCCACCTCTCCTGGGAGCGCTCCCCTGTCTCCTGGGCCCCTCGAGCGGCCACCGACGTACTTCTTCCTCCTATATATACCCACGTACCCCGAAAACATCCAGGGAGCCAACGAAAACAATTTCCACCACCGTAACCTTCTGTATCCGTGAGATCCCATCTTGGAGCCTTCGTCGGCGCACCGCCGGAGGGGGAATCGACCACGGAGGGCTTTTACATCAACATCATAACCCCTCCGGTGAGTTGTGAGTAGTTTACCACAGACCTTCGGGTCCATAGTTATTAGCTAGATGGCTTCTCCTCTCTTTTTGGATCACAATACAATGTTCTCCCCCTCACTTGTGGAGGTCTATTTGATGTAACTCTTTTTGCGGGGTGTTTGTCGAGATCCGATGAATTGTGGGTTTATGATCAAGTTTATCTATGAGAAATATTTGAATCTCCTCTAAATTCTTTTATGTATGATTGAGTTATCTTTGCAAGTCTCTTCGAATTATCAGTTTTGTTTGGCCTACTAGATTGATCTTTCTTGCCATGGGAGAAGTGCTTAGCTTTGGGTTCAATCTTTTGGTGTCCTTACCCAGTGACAGAAAGGGTTGCAAGGCACGTATTGTGTTGTTGCCATCGAGGATAAAAAGATGGGGTTTATATCATATTGCTTGAGTTTATCCCTCTACATCATGTCATCTTTCTTAATGTGTTACTCTGTTCTTATGAACTTAATACTCTAGATGCATGCTGGATAGCGGTCGATGTGTGGAGTAATAGTAGTAGATGCAGGCAGGAGTCGGTCTACTTGTCACGGACGTGATGCCTATATACATGATCATGCCTAGATAATCTCATAATTATTCGCTTTTCTATCAATTGCTCGACAGTAATTTGTTCAGCCACTGTAATACTTATGCTATCTTGAGAGAAGCCACTAGTGAAACCTATGGCCCCCGGGTCTATCTTTTATCATATAAGCTTTCAATCTACTTTTATTTGCATCTTTACTTTTTGCATCTATATTATAAAATACCAAAAATATATTTATCTTATCATACTATCTCTATCAGATCTCACTTTTGCAAGTGGCCGTGAAGGGATTGACAACCCCTTTATTGCGTTGGTTGCGAGTTCTTTGTTTGTTTGTGTAGGTGCGTGGGACTTTTGAGGATCCTCCTACTGGATTGATACCTTGGTTCTCAAAAACTGAGGGAAATACTTACGCTACTATTGCTGCATCACCCTTTCCTCTTCAAGGAAAACCAACGCAAGCTCAAGACGTAGCAGTAAGACCACAAGTCATCCTCCAAATCTATGGCAGACAACATAGAGCCCATTTGCTATTTTTTTAATAATTTGCAGCCCATTTGCTAATTCTTAAAGAATTTATTCCATTCCATTTTCTACCCAGGACCGCGGTCAAAAAGTTCAACCTTATTTTGCATATTTCGGTGGAGTCCGAACTGTTTTAATGCAGAAATGATAAACATTTATTTTTTAAGAACTTATTGATTTGCCAAAAAAATTATTGTTTTGTTTTTGTAAGCTAATAAGACATGGGGCAATTGAGTTGGTTTAAGGGAAAACTAGTGGTAAAAAAACTAGCGCTGGGAGGGAAAACAATAACAACAAATAAGGATGTAAAGATGAAAAGGGAACATTATGTATTGTCAATATAATAATATGCGTATAAGAACTAGTAAAACTATAGGTGGAGATTAGAAAACGGAAGTAGGACATGGCGTTTCAAGAGGAAAATAGAACGGGTTTGTGTGTTTGATTCGGTAAAAAAAACTGTCTGCGGATGTTCTAAGACAAAATATAACTAAGGCTGGCGGGCCAGAGCCCAGTAGATACCTGCTGGATCTTTGTGCCCCGATGTCGTCATGGGCTGGGCCTATTAAAACGAAACTAAGCCCGGACAGTCTATAGCCCAGTTGAAACTTGCTCGACCTGAAAATACTATATACCTGTTGGATCCCAGTTATCAATATATACTTGCACAATTCTCTCATTTATTACTACTTTGAAGACTTCATGGGTTTCACCATCTCAGACGTCAGCATGATTTTTCCATCGTGATAAGAAGTGCATGCACTTGCTTGCGTACGGCCATGGACCTGCTGGTTCTGTACGGTTAGGCTCCAGCCGTCTTGTGGTTCCACGGATGAATTTTATGCAAATCAGATGGTTTTTAGTAAAAGCGGACTAAATTCATTGCATTTTACATATTTATTTTCATTATGGAATATTTTACATATTTCAACTAATAATAATGGACTAGGCCTTTTTTAGTCCATGGGAGGCGCTTCACTGTTCTGGAAGGCCCAAATCCATCGCTCCTCTCTTTTAACAATTTGCAGCTGGGCTTGGCGGCCACAGCCTAGTTCCGACGTGTTGCGTCCAACTATCAGCCTGTGAAAACTGATGGATCCCCTGCATACTTCGAAGATGTAAAAATTTGGAGAACTAGGAATTCAAACGGCACGTGCTTATGCTAGCCATCAAATAAAATCAGGTGCCTGAAAATTCGTTCAAAACAAATGATTCGGCTTTATATCCACGTCGACCCTCGACATGATGGTTGGAAGCAAATGCCAAGCTCATACCGAAAGATCCTTAACAACAATACCAACTTGCAGATAACCAGGTAGTACAAGTACCAATACCAAACTAACTTATAATCTTTTTAGTCCTGACCCTAGTGTTTGTTTGGTAGAAAATCTTGCACAGGACCAGCTCCCGCTCCTTCTGTCGCTCCAGGTCCCCGAGGTGGTACTGGTTCATCACCCCGTTAGTCCTCTGCTGGTCAAAGTTCTTGTTGGTGTTCAGTATCGGAACCTTTTTGATGCCCGTCTGCCGGCCCTTGACCATCACCGACAAGGTATTGTCAGACGTGTGCCACATCGCGTGCATGCCGCACTCCGACTGTATCTTGCGACGCGTCCGCGTGCCTCTTTTGAATGCCCTAGAGTTGCGTTGGAAGAAATGCTTGCTTAGGCGACTTCATGTGATACCTGCAGTTCATAATATCTTTGGCATGTTGCAGTCACTTGTTTCACTTTTTATTAACTGTCAAATTGTAATTGCTTCACTAGATCTGCATCTAAAAGAAGAATAGAGCTATAAACAAAGCAATATGTTTGCAAGTAGATGGACGATCGGTGTCTCACCTGGAAGTTTCTCAGGATGGGTGTAGCATATGTCATGCCCACTGTCAATGGTTGGTGTGAACAAATCGATGAGAGGGTGAGATCTTGCACTGTCAGCACTCACTTTGGCCTCAAGGTGCTTGATCAGCTCGTGATTCATGGGATCGAACTTGACGCCAGCCGGCAGCACCGGCCAATCCTTCTTGGACTTGCATCGGTTAATTCTAGTTAAATGGTACTCAATGTATGATCAGTCGACTGTTTTAAGTAAATGATTAAAGATTTCGACAGATAAGTGGTACTCCAAATCTAAAGTCCATAATACCCGAACAAACTGGGGTCTCGGCTTCACTGCTACATGTAGACTCTAAAGACTTGAAAACCCCCATAAAGATCGAAATCATAATACAGGGCGACGGGACGAATACTCACATGAGTGGCCTCGCTGGTTCCTTCCTTCATTCGGCTAGCTTGAAGAGCATCCTTGTTGAGATCAATTTTTTCAAGGTCCTCCTTTTGACTACTTGCAATGAAGTATAGCAACTCCAGTACCTCATCACTCATTGTACCAAATGGATCAGAACAAGGCGGCAGCTGGGAGGCGGGGAGACCGGGAGAGAATGGGAGAGTGATTTTGTAGAGAATGCAAGAGTGTTGTTGTAGTACGAGAGGGGTGAGCCGAACACGCCGCCGGGACTCTTGTGTCACCTCATGCGCAGCGTGTTGTCACGTCAATTCAATGTGAGGACATGATGAATAATTTGACCGACGTATACTAGTACTACTACTGTACTACTTACTAGTCGTATTTGGTGTCACATTTTAACCATAGGTTTAACTAACAAAATGTCAATGCATGATTATGCCTTTGGAAACTATGTTCAAATATGAATCAAATGATATAATTTTTTGTGACATGCATTAACATTTAGTTAGTTAAATTTATAGTCAAAATTTGGCACAAATTACGAAGGGGGCCAATAAACCAGGAGGGAGGTAGTAGTATGAGTAGCACAATATACGGCATAGAGGACTAGTACAAATTTAGAAATGGAGTAAGAAGTTACAAGGCTATGTAACAGACTTTGTAGGCTACATGAGTAATACAAAATATAATTCCCATTGGACAACACTTTCACCAAAAAGTATGAACTTGAAGCCTAATTGATATATATGGCTTCTGCACAGCATCTCCATCATCATTATCAGTACAGCCTACGGAGGTGAGTTAGGATGCACTTGATCCCAGAAAGGTATCTGTCCTTCAAACTAACTATAGTACATAATATCCAACAAAAGAGGGTCATGCTACAGCAGCAGGATACATGGCTCAGTTTAGATATCAGTATAAATCAAGTTGTGCATACTTGCTGTTGGCATGAACCACATCGCTGCATGTTGGGTTTACAAAAGCCATTCATCGCATGGAAGCTTGATGCCTTTCACACACTGAAGATTATCTGGCAACAAGTTGTGTCGATGAATCTCTAGATATGGTGATTCATGAAACCCATGGTATAATGTGTAAACACAGTTCCCCCTGGCGAATGGAAGTTGCATAGCACGGTAATCATCGCCGGTGATATGATCGATGATTGGTCGGATGATCGGATAACTGAGCTCGAGGAACATGGAGTGGTTGCCAAGGTTGTAAACCCGCCTCCAGTTGAATACGCCTAGCCCAACAGAGCTGGGATCTTTCTCGAACACAAAGCAGCCATAGCCATCACAATCATGAACGCCCCAGGCATTGTACTACATGTGGTTTGATGAAATGGTTTGGTCAATTTGGTACATGCGAATGAGCATCAAATGACCGCCGTCAGTTGAACGAGCGATAAACCACCACCCATTGACTTTTATATTTCCAGGTCCTGGAATTATGAAGGCCAGCGCATTTGCGTCTGCTGCAACAAATCAAAGTGGAGACCAAAAGGACAAAAATATACAATCATGTTCATAGTATGTGTGGAATTAAGATTAATATAACAGTGACACATATCATAGATAGAGAATTGCAATGCATTGGTCATAATCATACCACAAGTTAAAAAAATTAAGCCAATGGCTTTCATATTCTAGCAATATGTCATGGTTCAAACATCATGTAAAAATGAGAGGAAAATAGCTATGACAGGGCCTACTCATATTCTACCATAGCAGTTACTACTATTCTCATATCAACTCTAAACAATAACATGCGTGGTTATAAAAATCATGGAAATGAGAGTAACATATAGCAATCATGAGGTTGTACTCATAATATCTATTCTAACAATCATTAGATGCAAATTGTTCTCATATCAACTCTAACAATAACATGTGTGGTCATAAAAATCGAGGAAATGAGAGGAACATATAGCAATGATGTGGTTATATACATACTATCTATTCTAAAATTCTAACAATCAATAGGCAGTTGCATTCATAAGGTAAAGATGAGATGAGATAGAACAATTACACAACGATAGATTCCCCTAGTATAGGCAGCCAATCTGTGCGTCGACCGCGTAAACGATGCCATCATGCACTATAGCATCAGACAAAAATGTAGGCTCAACAGGATTGATGATGAGCCATAACCATGTATGGTGACCGGATTCCAGATAGACTAATTCCATGTCGAACAAGGCAATGAGCTTGTAATCCATGTAGTCTTCTGATGGTGTGGGCACTTCACAGATTACAACCTTCAGCAAACGGAGGTCGCACCAAAAGCTCGATGTGTCTCATGCGTAGTAGGCAGGAGTGTCTGGTGGGCCGCGAGGCTCGATGGCGGCGGTATCCATTGATGGAAGGGTGATCTCTCGCTGGGTGTAGATATCCACGAGACGCCACGGACTACCGGACTGGTGGATGAGGATGATCCAGTTGGCCTTCATGCCCGCCCAGTAGTGGTTGCGCATGAAGGAGAGGGTGACGGGGAGTGCTAGCATGTCGAGGGGCACCACGGCAACCTCCATAGGATCGTCAAGTCGGTGTCTGGGCCACCTGCAAAGATAGGGCATTAGCAAGCAGGGTGTCTTGAAAAGGGTCGGCCGGTTGCAGACGAGTAGATGGTACAAAGACACCGAGCATGCTCCAAGAGAACATCGGGGAGGAAATTCCAATCGTGGTTGTGCGTGTCAGTCAGTTCTGCCATAGGCTTTTTTAAGGCGCTGAGTGATTGGTGTTTTCGGTGCTTGCGAGCAAGCGGGGAAGTGGATTCGTGCGGGCGAGCGAAGAAGATGGCGTGTGTGGCCGAGCAGTGAGCGGGGGGGGGGATATGGTACGCGCGAGCTACCAAGGAAGATGGCGCGGGCGGGCGATCTATGAGCGGGGGGGAATGGTGTGCAGCTGACGATGGGGAAGAGAGCAGGAAGAAGAGGGAAAGATGGGGAAGAAAGTGCATTAAATCTCAGTTCTACTAGTACTACTACCAGGATATACCATCCTTCGAAGTGTAAATAGTTAAGCCGATGACATGTAGGTCTACCTCAAGAGGGCCCATATGTTAGTTAATGGAAGAGAGAGGTGCATAGGCTTATTTGTGGAAGCGTGCTCCACTGGCAAACATGATGGCAGTACTGGGTAAGGCTGATTCAGCTTATTAATTAAGTGTCCCATCTGCTGCAGCGTGTATTGTCACTTCATTGTGAAGACTAGTTGAATAGTTCTCTCTGACCGAGATGGGGATTAATAGATCGCCAAGACTTCCTATCTACGGTATCTCTGTGCCTCTACTCTCATCCTGTCCAACAAGATGAAACATTGGCCAGGCACCCGGCGCCAATAATGTAGGAGTACTAATAGTATTTTGTGTCAAATTTTGACCATCTATTTAACTAATAAAATGTTAATGAATTTCACCAAAAATTATATCATTGGATTCGTATTTGAACATAGTTTTTTATGACATGCATTGACACTTTGTTAGTTAAATTTACGGTCAAAATTTTACACTAATTATGAAGGGGCCATTAAACCAGGACGGAGGTTTATATACAGGTCAATATGAAAATCATCAACCAAGGTAGTAGTAAATGATGAGTGCCCGAAGATTTTTTTTTCGGAAGTACTCAAGAATGGGCTCTTTTTCCTCAAGAAAATTGTGTTTACTAACATATTAATTGGAATGCATGCGTGAGGAACAAATGACCAGAACTTTTACACGCATTAATGAGTTTTCTCTTAATTCTTGCATGCAACATTTTAATGAAGCTTGAAATATGACATGTCAATGGGAGGGAGTAAAAGCCTCATGCATGCATGCAACATGCAACACTCACACGTACACATGCATGCACGCAACACTCACGCATCCATGCGGCACACAGCACCGACGCAACACCCACGCTCACGCTCAAGTGCTCAACCTACTCCCTCCATCCGTGAAAGACTTTACATATAGAGATATACACATTGACCAAGAGGAACCGGAACTTCACGGCATAATTAACGCTCAAAAGTAGCAGACTTATGTGTGCATGCGACCATTGAGAGCAGAAGATTAAATGATGGTTGTTGCATGCTGTAATTAAGGATAGACATGTAGCCTATAGTTAGAGCACAAGTTGGTGCATTAGTCAATCAATATCGATTAGATTAAAGGCTAAGTGCATTGGAAGTGTAGATGTACACTCTTTGTTGGAAAATCTTCTAATGCTAGATGTACAGTTTTTCACGGATAGAGGGAGAGTACCCGTGCATGCACTCATACACAGCCAGGGTGGTTCGCGCGCAAGGGTTGGACTCCTGTCGCGCCTACATAAAGTATTGTCTAACTTATTTCTTTGCTCTGCCACCTAATAGGTGGGACCCAGAAACCAGGTGTCAATTTAACCAGTCAACAAAGTGACACGTCGACTATGTGGCCGGTCAGTAGGGTGCAATACGGTGCTCTATAGTGAGCTAGTGACCGTATAATCAACGCAAAACTATATAGTGACCGTAATGAGCGTATTGTTACAAACGTTGACCACCAGTGTAGTTTTCTCGTTTCAAATTAAGCCATATTAACCAGAAAGGACGCAGTTTGGACTAGTACTGCTTTGATGTGTCCCGTCAACTCGCCGAACGAGGAGAAGCTTGCTTACTACGCCCTCTCCCTCGCCCACGCGTTGTGGCTCACAGGACAAGGAGAAGCTTGCTTACTATGTACGCCTACGCCCTCTCCCTCGCCCACGCGCGCAGTGGCTCGCTGGACAAGGAGATGGTTTTGACTACAGTGCCCTCTCCCTCTCCCTCGCCCTCGCCCTCGCGATGGATGTGCAGCAGTTCATTTGGTGTCAGATTGCCAGAAGCGTATTTTACTGTAGTATCATTATTGTTGGACCTTCGAAAAAGGCGAAGAGCCAAGTGCAAGGTTCACATGAGTACGAACTGTTGAACCTCCCGAAGAGGCAAAGAGCCAAGTGCAAGGTTTTATAGGACTTGTCATCCTAGTACGAGTTGTACTAAAGTTAGTACAAAGTTGTCATCTATTTTGGAACGGAGGGAGTACAAACTATAGCGAACGATGCTCCTGTATGATGCCGCCATGTCACCTATATCCAAAGATGTGCCACCTTTTTTTCTCAAAGAGCGTGTTGGAGCCCGTGCAACAACCACACAAGTTGCACATACACATAACACACTTACTAGTAATAAATTCTAAAGGACAAATGCCAGTATGCCACACAAGTTCATCTCCACTTCATGTAATAAATTTGTGCACGACGAGCCTACATATATTCACAGCACCACCATTCACAATTTACCATACTTCACTTACATGTTATAGATGGGCTCCATGTCCTCCTCTAGGTTCCAGTCCCAGGTATTCTTCATGGATGGCATGATCCATAGTGGTGGGCAACGAGAATCATTATCGCAGCTTTCTAGTCCAGTTCCACATGATGGAGACTCATCCAAGCTGAAGCGGCATAAATCAGGGATAGCACGTCCCAGCATATCGGTCATCCGGTGGTGCGCACTGAAGACACAACCATGCTTCATGAACGGCAGGCCTTCGGTGTCGTGCACAGAAGGTGGCATCCGCTTCACAATGGGGTAGCTGTCCCCAATGAAAAGCGAGTACTCTCCAAGAGTGTCCTCGGCACCCACATAACACCACGGGGGTCGAACTCAGCGTCGTTCATCTGGTACACGCGGCATCTCAGATCTGGACACATGGTGACGTACATAGTCAAGGTCCATGCATAATAATGTTGTGCTTAAATATGGCGATCAGTAATACTGTGCAACAAATAGTACTACTTCGGTATAGAGGAAGTAAAATAATGGGCTTATTATATATAGCCACTCTTGGCTACATGGATGAGATAGTAAGGCATGGAAAAACAAAAATGGTGGGAGCTAGTGGGTTCAAGTCTTCTAGGGCCTGCTACGTCTTGAGCTTGCGTTGGTTTTCCTCGAAGAGGAGAGGGTGATGCAGCAATAGTAGCATAAGTATTTCCCTAAGTTTTGAGAACCAAGGTATCAATCCAGTAGGAGGCTCCTCAAAAGTCCCACGCACCTACACAAACAAACTGAGAACTCGCAACCAACGCAATAAAGGGGTTGTCAATCCCTTTACGGCCACTTGCGAAAGTGAGATCTAATAAAGTTAGTATGATATGATAAATATATTTTTGGTATTTTATAATATAGATGAAAAAAATTAAAGATGCAAATAAAAGTATATTGAAAACAAATATGATAAGAGATAGACCCGGGGCCATAGGTTTCACTAGTGGCTTCTCTCAAGATAGCATAAGTATTACGGTGGGTGAACAAATTACTGTCGAGATATTGATAGAAAAGCGCATAGTTATGAGATTATCTAGGCATGATCATGTATATAGGCATCACATCCATAACAAGTAGACCGACTCCTGCCTGCATCTACTACTATTACTCCACACATTGACTGACTCCTGCCTGCATCTAGAGTATTAAGTTCATAAGAATAGAGTAACGCATTAAGCAAGATGACATGATGTAGAGGGATAAACTCAAGCAATATGATATAAACCCCATCTTGTTATCCTCGATGGCAACAATACAATACGTGCCTTGCAACCCTTTCTGTCACTGGGTAAGGACACCGCAAGATTGAACCCAAAGCTAAGCACTTCTCCCATGGCAAGAAAGATCAATCTAGTAGGCCAAACCAAACTGATAATTCGAAGAGACTTGCAAAGATAACTCAATCATACATAAAAGAATTCAGAGAAGATTCAAATATTATTCATAGATAAACTTGATCATAAACCCACAATTCATCGGATCTCGGCAAACACACAGCAAAAAGAGTTTACATCGAATAGATCTCCACAAGAGAGGGGGAGAACATTGTATTGAGATCCAAAAAGAGAGAAGAAGCCATCTAGCTAATAACTATGGACCCGTAGGTCTGTGGTAAACTACTCACAACTGATCGGAGGGGCAAAGATGTTGATGTAGAAGCCCTCCATGGTCAATTCCCCCTTCGGCAGAGTGCCAGCGAATGCTCCAAGGTGAGATCTCGCGGATACAGAAGGTTACGGTGGTGGAAATTATGTTTCATCCTTCTCCTGGATGTTTTCGGGGTACGTAGGTATATATAGGAGGAAGAAGTACGTCGGTGGCTGCCCGAGGGGCCCACAAGACAGGGGGCGCGCCCTATAGGGGGGACGTGCCCTCCTATCTCGTGGGAGCCTCGGCAGCTTCTTGGCTTGCACTCCAAGTCCTCTGGATCACGTTCGTTCCAAAAATCACGCTCCGGAAGGTTTCATTCCATTTGGACTCCGTTTGATATTCCTGTTCTTTGAAATACTGAAAGGCAAAAAAACAGCAATATGGTCTGGGCCTCCGGTTAGTAGGTTAGTCCCAAAAATGATATAAATGTGTAAAATAAAGCCCATAAACATCCAAAAGGGGTAATATAATAGCAATGAACAATCAAAAATTATAGATATGTTGGAGACATATCAAGCATCCCCAAACTTAATTCCTGCTCGTCCTCGAGTAGGTAAATGATAAAAAAAGAATTTTTGATGTGGAATGCTACCTAGCATAATTCTCAATGTAATTTTCTTTATTGTGGCATGAATGTTTAGATCCAAATGATTCAAAATAAAAGTTCATATTGATAAAAGAAATAGTAACGCTTCAAGCATACTAATCAAAGTAATCATGTCTTCTCAAAATAACATGGCAAAAGAAAGTTCATCCCTACAAAATCATATAGTTAGGCTATGCTTCATTTTTGTCACACAAAGATGTTCCCAATTTCTATACCCCCGATGACAAGCCAAGCAATTGTTTCATACTCAAATAATCTCAAACTTTTTCAACCTTCACGCAATACATGAGTGTGAGCCATGGATATAGCACTATGGGTGGAATAGAATATGATGATGGGGATTGTGTGGAGAAGACAAAAAAGGAGAAAGTCTCACATTGACGAGGATAATCAACGGGCTATGGAGATGCCCATCAATTGATGTCAACATGAGGAGTAGGGATTGCCATGCAACGGATGCACTAGAGCTATAAATGAATGCTCAACAAAAGAAAACTAGTGGGTGTGCATCCAACTTGCTTGCTCACAAAGACCTAGGGCATTTGAGGAAGCCCATCGTAGGAATATACAAGCCAAGTTCTATAATGAAAAATTCCCACTAGTATGAAAAAGACAACTTATGAGACTCACTATATGAAAAACATGGTGCTACTTTGAAGCACAATATATGAGACTCACTACATGAAGAACAAGGTGCTACTTTGAAGCACAAGTGTGGAAAAGAGATAGTAACATTGCCCTTTTTATTTATTTATTTTTCTTTTTTCTTTCTTTTTTCTTTTTTTTGGGCCTTTCTTTTTTTTTGGCCTTTCTCTTTTTTTCTTTTTTTCTTTCTTTGGGCAATGCTCTAATAATGATGATCATCACACTTCTATTGATTACAACATAAGAATTACAACTCAAAACTAGAACAAGATATGACCCTATATGAATGCCTCCGGCGGTGTACCGGGATGGTGCAATGAATCAAGAGTGACATGTATGAAAAATAATGCATGGTGGCTTTGCCACAAATACGATGTCAACTACATGATCATGCAATGGCAATATGACAAAAGTAAAGTATGTCATGATGATGATGAATGGAACGGTGGAAAGTTGCATGGCAGTATATCTCGGAATGGCTATGGAAATGCCCTAATAGGTAGGTATGGTGGTTGTTTTGAGGAAGATATAGGGAGGTTTATGTGTGATAGAGCATATCGTATCATGGGGTTTGGATGCACCGGCGAAGTTTGCACCAACTCTCAAGGTGAGAAAGGGCAATGCACGGTACCGAAGAGGCTAGCAATGGCGGAAAGGTAAAAGTGTGTATAATCCATGGACTCAACATTAGTCAAAAGAACTCATATACTTATTGCAAAAATTTAGAAGTCATCAAAAATCAAGTACTACATGCATGCTCCTAGGGGGATAGATTGGTAGGAAAAGACCATCGCTCGTCCCCGACCGCCACTCATAAGGATGCACAAGCCAGGTACACTTCATGTTTCAAATTTGTTACACAACTTTAACCATACGTGCATGCTACGGGACTTGCGAACTTCAACACAAGCATTCTTTAAATTCATAATCACCCAACTAGCGTGACTTTAATATCACTACCTCCATATCTCAAAACAATTATCAAGTATCAAATTGATCATAGCGTCCAATTCACTTCCTATGATAGTTTTTATTATACCCAACTTGGATGCCTACCATTCTAGGACCAATTTTATAACCATAGCAAATACCATGCTGTTCTAAAAGACTCTCAAAATAATATAAGTAAATCATGAGAGTCTAGTAATTTCTACAAAAATAAGTCACCACCGTGCTCTAAAAGATATAAGTGAAGCACTAGAGCAAAAACTATCAAGCTCAAAAGATATAAGTGAAGCACATAGAGTATTCTAGCAAATTCTAATCAAATAGGCTTCTCCCAAAAGGTGTGTATAGCAAGGTTGAATGTGGTAAACTAAAAAGCAAAGACTAATATAATACACGACGCTCCAAGCAAAACACATATCATGTGGCGAATAAAAATATAGCTCCAAGTGAAGTTACCAATGAACGAAGACGAAAGAGGGGATGCCTTCCCGGGGCATCCCCAAGCTTAGGATTTTGGCTATCCTTGAATATCTTGGGGTGCCTTGGTCATACCCAAGCTTTTGATCTTGCCACCCTTTATTCCATAGTCTATAAAGGCTTTACTCAAAACTTGAGAACTTCACAACACAAAACTCAACAGGAAATCTTATAAGCTCCGTTAGTGAAAGAAAACAAAACCACCACATAAGGTACTGCAATGAACTCATTATTTATTTATTTTGGTTTTAAACCTACTGTATTCCAACTTCTCTATGGTTCATAAACTATTTTACTAGCCATAGATGCATCAAAATAAGCAAACAACACACGGAAAACAGAATCTGTCAAAAACAGAACAGTCTGTAGCAATCTGTAACTAACGCAAACTTATGGAACTCTAAAAATCCTACCAAAATAGGAAGTCCTGGAAAATTTGTTTATTGAACAAAAGCAAAAAGAATCAACGCAAAAGCATGTTCCTGTGATTTAACGAAATTTTATTCGTGCATGCAAAGTTTCTGTTTTTCAGCAGAATCAAATCAACTATCATCGTAGGTTATCCTATAGGTTCTACTTGGCACAAACACTAATTAAAAGATAAAAACACATCTAAACATAAGGTCGATGCAAGATTTATTACTAAACGGGAGCAAAACCAAAAACATAAAGAAAAATTGGGTTGCCTCCCAACTAGCGCTATCGTTTAACGCCCCTAGCTAGGCATAAAAGCAAAGATAGATCTAACGAGTGCCATCTTTGGCACTAAATTCATAAGTAGCCCGCATGATAGATTCATAAGGTAATTTGACTTTCTTTCTTGGAAAGTGCTCCATGCCTTTCTTTAATGGAAATTAGAATCTAATATTCCCTTCCTTCATATCAATAATCGCACCAATCATTCTAAGGAAAGGTCTACCAAGAATAACAGGGTAAGAAAGATTGCAATCTATATCAAGAACGATAAAATCCACGGGCACCAAATTTCTATTTGAAACAATAAGAACATCATTGATCCTTCCCATTGGCTTTTTAATGGTGGAATCCGCAAGGTCCAAATTTAAAGAGCAATCGTCAAGGTCATGGAAACCTAGAATATCACATAAAGTTTTTGAAATCGTGGAAACACTAGCACCCAAATCACACAAAGCAAAACACTCATAATCTTTAATTCTAATCTTTATAGTAGGTTCCCACTCATCATTTAGTTTTCTAGGTATAGAAACTTCCAAATTAAGTTTTTGATCATAAGATTGCATAGAGGCATCAACGATATGTTTGGTAAAAGCTTTATTTTGACTATAAGCATGGGGAGAATTAACAACGGATTGCAACAAGGAAATACAACCTTTTAAAGAGCAATTATCATAATCAAATTCCTTGAAATCCGAGATAGTAGGTTCAATATTATTGGAAGTTGAGGATTCTCCAATCTCACTTTTACCAAATTTAGCATCAAGATCTAAAGACTCTGAGTTCTTGGGACGCCTTCTAGGCAAAGTTGATTCATCATCAGTCCCATAATCATCAAAATTCATATTGCAAAACATAGATATAATAGGAGACGCATCAATAACTTTAAGATCCTCATCATTATTTTCATGGAAACTAGAAGAACACGCTTTTATAAAGCTATCTTTCTTGGCACGCAATCTAGTGGTTCTTTCCTTACACTCATCAATGGAAATTCTCATTACTTGGAGAGACTCATTGATATCATGCTTAGGAGGAGAAAGATCTAAGTTTAAGAGAATCAACATCAAGCGAAAGTCTATCAACGCTCCTAGCCAAATCATCAACTTTGAGCATTTTTTCTTCAAGCAAAGCATTAAAATTCTTTTGAGAAATCATAAATTCTTTCACACTATTCTCAAAATTAGAGGGCATCTTATTAAAATTACCATAATAATTATTGTAGTAATTTCCATAATTATTAGAGGAATTACTAGGGAACGGTCTGGCATTAAAGTTTCCTCTATAAGCATTGTTTCCAAAACTATTCCTACCAACAAAGTTCACATCTATAGATTCATTATTATTCTCAATCAAAGAAGACAAAGGCATATCACTGGGATCAAGAGGAGTATTTTTAGTAGCAAACAATTTCATAAGTTCATCCATCTTTCCACTCAAAACATTAATTTCTTCTATAGCATGCACCTTTTTACTAGAAGATCTTTCGGTGTGCCATTGAGAATAATTAGCCATAATATTATCAAGAAGTTTTGTAGCATATCCTACATGATTTCCAAAAACGTGCCTCCCACGGCCGAATCTAAAAGGTTTCTAGAAGCAAAGTTCAATCCGGCATAAAAATTTTGTATGATCATCCATAAATTCAAACCATGAGTAGGGCAATTGTGAAGCATCAATTTCATTCTTTCCCAAGATTGGGCAACATGCTCATGATCAAGTTGTTTAAAATTCATAATATCGTTCCTAAGAGTAATAATCTTAGCGGGAGGAAAATACTTAGAGATAAAAGCATCTTTGCACTTGTTCCAAGAATCAATACTATTTTTAGGCAAAGACGAAAACCAAACTTTAGCACGATCTCTAAGTGAAAAAGGAAATAACTTCAATTTGACAATATTGTTATCCGTATCTTTCTTCTTTTGCATATCACACAAATCAACAAAATTGTTTAGATGAGTAGCGGCATCTTCACTAGGAAGGCCGGCGAATTGATCTTTCATAACAAGATTCAGCAAAGCGGTATTGATTTCACAAGACTCAACATCATTAAGAGGAGCAATCGGAGTACTAAGGAAATCATTATTATTGGTATTCGACAAATCACACAATTTGGTATTATCTTGCGCCATGGCAACAAGTAATCCAACACACAAGCAAGCAGAAAAAGGGCAAGCAAAAAAGAAAGAAGGAGATTGGGAAAGAGAGGGCGAATAAAACGGCAAGGGTGAAGTGGGGGAGAGGAAAACGAGAGGCAAATGGCAAATAATGTAAATGCGAGGGAGATGGATTTGTGATGGGTACTTGGTATGTCTTGACTTGAGCGAAGGCCTCCCCGGCAATGGCGCCAGAAATCCTTCTTTCTACGTCTTGAGCTTGCGTTGGTTTTCCTCAAAGAGGAGAGGGTGATGCAGCAATAGTAGCGTAAGTATTTCCCTAAGTTTTGAGAACCAAGGTATCAATCCAGTAGGAGGCTCCTCAAAAGTCCCATGCACCTACACAAACCAACTGAGAACTCGCAGCCAACGCAATAAAGGGGTTGTCAATCCCTTCACGGCCACTTGCGAAAGTGACATCTAATAAAGATAGTATGATAAGATAAATATATTTTTGGTATTTTATAATATAGATGCAAAAAAGTAAAGATGCAAATAAAAGTAGATTGAAAACAAATATGATAAGAGATAGACCCGGGGGCCATAGGTTTCACTAGTGGCTTCTCTCAAGATAGCATAAGTATTACGGTGGGTGAACAAATTACTGTCGAGCAATTGATAGAAAAGTGCATAGTTATGAGATTATCTAGGCATGATCATGTATATAGGCATCACGTCCATAACAAGTAGACCGACTCCTTCCTGCATCTACTACTATTACTCCACACAATGACCGACTCCTGCCTGCATCTAGAATATTAAGTTCATAAGAACAGAGTAACGCATTAAGCAAGATGACATGATGTAGAGGGATAAACTCAAGCAATATGATATAAACCCCATCTTGTTATCCTCGATGGCAACAATACAATACGTGCCTGGCAACCCTTTCTGTCACTGGGTAAGGACACCGCAAGATTGAACCCAAAGCTAAGCACTTCTCCCATGGCAAGAAAGATCAATCTAGTAGGCCAAACCAAACTGATAATTCGAAGAGACTTGCAAAGATAACTCAATCATACATAAAAGAATTCAGAGAAGATTCAAATATTATTCATAGATAAACTTGATCACAAACCCACAATTCATCGGATCTCGACAAACACACCGCAAAAAGAGTTTACATCGAATAGATCTCCACAAGAGAGGGGGAGAACATTGTATTGAGATCCAAAAAGAGAGAAGAAGCCATCTAGCTAATAACTATGGACCCGTAGGTCTGTGGTAAACTACTCACAACTCATTGGAGGGGCAAAGATGTTGATGTACAAGCCCTCCATGGTCGATTCCCCCTCCGACAGAGTGTCGATGAAGGCTCCAAGATGAGATCTCGCGGATACAGAAGGTTACGGTGGTGGAAATTGTGTTTCGTCCTTCTCCTGGATGTTTTCGGGGTACGTAGGTATATATAGGAGGAAGAAGTACGTCGGTGGCCGCCCGAGGGGCCCACGAGACAGGGGGCGCGCCCTCCTATCTCGTGGGAGCCTCGGCAGCTTCTTGGCTTGCACTCTAAGTCCTCTGGATCATGTTCGTTCCAAAAATCACGCTCCCGAAGGTTTCATTCCGTTTGGACTCCGTTTGATATTCCTTTTCTTCGAAATACTGAAATAGGCAAAAAAAATAACAATACGGGTTGGGCCTCCGGTTAGTAGGTTAGTCCCAAAAATGATATAAATATGTAAAATAAAGCCCATAAACATCCAAAAGGGGTAATATAATAGCATGGAACAATCAAAAATTATAGATACGTTGGAGATGTATCAAGCATCCCCAAGCTTAATTCCTGCTCGTCCTCGAGTAGGTAAATGATAAAAAAAGAATTTTTTTGTGGAATGCTACCTAGCATAATTCTCAATGTAATTTTCTTTATTGTGGCATGAATCTTCAGATCCAAATGATTCAAAATAAAAGTTCATATTGATAAAAGAAATAGTAACACTTCAAGCATACTAATCAAACTAATCATGTCTTCTCAAAATAACATGGCAAAAGAAAGTTCATCCCTACAAAATCATATCGTTAGGCTATGCTTCATTTTCGTCGCACAAAGATGTTCCCAACTTCTATACCCCTGATGACAAGCCAAGCAATTGTTTCATACTTAAATAATCTCAAACTTTTTCAACCTTCACGCAATACATGAGCGTGAGCCATGGATATAGCACTATGGGTGGGATAGAATATGATGATGGGGATTGTGTGGAGAAGACAAAAAAGGAGAAAGTCTCACATTGACGAGGATAATCAATGGGCTATGGAGATGCCCATCAATTGATGTCAACATGAGGAGTAGGGATTGCCATGCAACGGATGCACTAGAGCTATAAATGAATGCTCAACAAAAGAAAACTAGTGGGTGTGCATCCAACTTGCTTGCTCACAAAGACCTAGGGCATTTGAGGAAGCCCATCGTAGGAATATACAAGCCAAGTTCTATAATGAAAAATTCCCACTAGTATGAAAAAGACAACTTATGAGACTCACTATATGAAAAACATGGTGCTACTTTGAAGCACAATATATGAGACTCACTACATGAAGAACAAGGTGCTACTTTGAAGCACAAGTGTGGAAAAGAGATAGTAACATTGCCTTTTTTATTTATTTATTTTTATTTTTCTTTCTTTTATCTTTCTTTTGGGCCTTTATTTTTTTTCCTTTTGGCCTTTCTCTGTTTTTTCTTTTTTTTTCTTTCTTTGGGAAATGCTCTAATAATGATGATCATCACACTTCTATTGATTACAACATAAGAATTACAACTCGAAACTAGAACAAGATATGACTCTATATGAATGCCTCCGGCGGTGTACCAGGATGGTGCAATGAATCAAGAGTGACATGTATGAAAAATAATGCATGGTGGCTTTGCCACAAATACGATGTCAACTACATGATCATGCAATGGCAATATGACAAAAGTAAAGTATGTCATGATGATGACGAACGGAACGGTGGAAAGCTGCATGGCAATATATCTCGGAATGGCTATGGAAATGCCATAATAGGTAGGTATGGTGGCTGTTTTGAGGAAGATATAGGGAGGTTTATGTGTGATAGAGTGTATCGTATCACGGGGTTTGGATGCACCGGTGAAGCTTGCACCAACTCTCAAGGTGAGAAAGGGCAATGTACGGTACCGAAGAGGCTAGCAATGGCGGAAAGATAAAAGTGCGTATAATCCATGGACTCAACATTTGTCAAAATAACTCATATACTTATTGCAAAAATTTAGAAGTCATCAAAAATCAAGTACTACGCGCATGCTCCTGGGGGGATAGATTGGTAGGAAAAGACCATCGTTCGTCCCCGACCGCCACTGATAAGGATGCATAAGCCAGGTACACTTCATGTTTCAAATTTGTTACACAACTTTAACCATACGTGCATGCTACGGGACTTGCTAACTTCAACACAAGCATTATTTAAATTCATAATAACCCAACTAGCATGACTTTAATATCACTACCTCCATATCTCAAAACAATTATCAAGTATCAAATTGATCATAGCATCCAATTCACTTCCTATGATAGTTTTTATTATACCCAACTTGGATGCCTACCATTCTAGGACCAATTTTATAACCATAGCAAATACCATGCTGTTCTAAAAGATTCTCAAAATAATATAAGTGAAGCATGACAGGCTAGTAATTTCTACAAAAATAAGTCACCACCGTGCTCTAAAAGATATAAGTGAAGCACTAGAGCAAAAACTATCAAGCTCAAAAGATATAAGTGAAGCACATAGAGTATTCTAGCAAATTCTAATCAAATAGGCTTCTCCCAAAAGGTGTGTACAGCAAGGATGATTGTGTTAGACTAAAAAGCAAAGACTAATATAATACACGACGCTCCAAGCAAAACACATATCATGTGGTGAATAAAAATATAGCTCCAAATAAAGTTACCAATGAACGAAGACGAAAGAGGGGATGCCTTCCCGGGGCATCCCCAAGCTTAGGCTTTTGGCTATCCTTGAATATCTTGGGGTGCCTTGGGCATCCCCAAGCTTATGCTTTTGCCACCCTTTATTCCATAGTCCATAAAGGCTTTACTCAAAACTTGAAAACTTCACAACACGAAACTCAACAGGAAATCTTATAAGCTCCGTTAGTGAAAGAAAACAAAAGCACCACATAAGGTACTGCAATGAACTCATTATTTATTTATTTTGGTGTTAAACCTACTGTATTCCAACTTCTATATGGTTCATAAAATATTTTACTAGCCATAGATGCATCAAAATAAGCAAACAACACACGGAAAACAGAATCTGTCAAAAACAGAACAGTCTGTAGAAATCTGTAACTAACGCAAACTTATGGAACTCTAAAAATCCTACCAAAATAAGAAGTCCTGGAAAATTTGTTTATTCCACAGCAGCAAAAATAATCAATGCAAAAGCATGTTCCTGTGATTTAACAAAATTATATTCGTGCGTGCAAAGTTTCTGTTTTTCAGTAGAATCAAATCAACTATCATCGTAGGTTATCATATAGGTTCTACTTAGCACAAACACTAATTAAAAGATAAAAACATATCTAAACAGAAGGTAGATGCAAGATTTTTTACTAAACAGGAGCAAAACCAAAAAAATAAAGAAAAATTGGGTTGCCTCCCAACTAGCGCTATTGTTTAACGCCCCTAGCTAGGCATAAAAGCAAAGATAGATCTAACGAGTGCCATCTTTGGCACTAAATTCATAAGTAGCCCGCATGATAGATTCATAAGGTAATTTGAATTTCTTTCTTGGAAAGTGCTCCATGCCTTTCTTTAATGGAAATTGGAATCTAATATTCCCTTCCTTCATATCAATAATCGCACCAATCATTATAAGGAAAGGTCTACCAAGAATAATAGGGCAAGAGAGATTGCAACCTATATCAAGAAAGATAAAATCCATGGTCACCAAATTTCTATTTGCAACAATAAGAACATCATTGATCCTTCCCATTGGCTTTTTAATGGTGGAATCCGCAAGGTCCAAATTTAAAGAGCAATCGTCAAGGTCATGGAAACCTAGAATATCGCATAAAGTTTTTTAAATTGTGGAAACACTAGCACCCAAATCACACAAAGCAAAACACTCATAATCTTTAATTCTAATCTTTATAGTAGGTTCCCACTCATCATTAAGTTTTCTAGGTATAGAAACTTCCAAATTAAGTTTTTCATCATAAGATTGCATCAAGGCATCAACGATATGTTTGGTAAAAGCTTTATTTTGACTATAAGCATGGGGAGAATTAACAACGGATTGCAACAAGGAATTACAACCTTTTAAAGAGCAATTATCATAATCAAATTCCTTGAAATCCGAGATAGTAGGTTCAATGTTATTAGAAGTTGAGGATTCTCCAATCTCACTTTTACCAAATTTAGCATCAAGATCTAAAGACTCGAAGTTCTTGGGACGCCTTCTAGGCAAAGTTGATTCATCATCAGTCCCATAATCATCAAAATTCATATTGCAAAACATAGATCTAATAGGAGACGCATCAATAACTTTAAGATCCTCATCATTATTTTCATGGAAACTAGAAGAACACGCTTTTATAAAGCTATCTTTCTTGGCACGCAATCTAGTGGTTCTTTCCTTACACTCATCAATAGAAATTCTCATTACTTGGAGAGACTCATTGATATCATGCTTAGGAGGAGAAAGATCTAAGTTTAAGAGAATCAACATCAAGCGAAAGTCTATCAACGTTCCTAGCCAAATCATCAACTTTGAGCAATTTTTCTTCAAGCAAAGGATTAAAATTCTTTTGAGAAATCATAAATTCTTTCACACTATTCTCAAAATCAGAGGGCATCTTATTAAAATTACCATAATAATTATTGTAGGAATTTCCATAATTATTAGAGGAATTACTAGGGAACGGTCTAGCATTAAAGTTTCCTCTATAAGCATTGTTTCCAAAACTATTCCTACCAACAAAATTCACATCCATAGATTCATTATTATTCTCAATCAAATAAGACAAAGGCATATCATTGGGATCAAGAGGAGTATTTTTAGTAGCAAACAATTTCATAAGTTCATCCATCTTTCCACTCAAAATATTAATTTCTTCTATAGCATGCACTTTTTTACTAGAAGATCTTTCGGTGTGCCATTCAGAATAATTAGCCATAATATTATCAAGAAGTTTTGTAGCATCTCCTAACGTGATTTCCAAAAACGTGCCTCCCGCGGCCGAATCTAAAAGGTTTCTAGAAGCAAAGTTCAATCCGGCATAAAAATTTTGTATGATCATCCATAAGTTCAAACCATGAGTAGGGCAATTGCGTAGCAACAATTTCATTCTTTCCCAAGATTGGGCAACATGCTCATGATCAAGTTGTTTAAATTCATAATATCGTTCCTAAGAGTAATAATCTTAGCGGGAGGAAAATACTTAAAGATAAAAGCATCTTTACACTTGTTCCAAGAATCAATACTATTTTTAGGCAAAGACGAAAACCAAACTTTAGCACGATCTCTAAGTGAAAACAGAAATAACTTCAATTTGACAATATTGTTATCCATATCTTTCTTCATTTGCATATCACACAAATCAACAAAATTGTTTAGATGAGTAGCGGCATCTTCACTAGGAAGGCCGGCGAATTGATCTTTCATAACAAGATTCAGCAAAGCGGTATTGATTTCACAAGACTCAACATCATTAAGAGGAGCAATCGGAGTACTAAGGAAATCATTATTATTGGTATTCGAGAAATCACACAATTTGGTATTATCTTGCGCCATGGCAACAAGTAATCCAACACACAAGCAAGCAGAAAAAGGGCAAGCGAAAAAGAAAGAAGGAGATTGGGAAAGAGAGGGCAAATAAAACGGCAAGGGTGAAGTGGGGGAGAGGAAAACGAGAGGCAAATGCCAAATAATGTAAATGCGAGGGAGATGGGTTAGTGATGGGTACTTGGTATGTCTTGACTTGAGCGAAGACCTCCCCAGCAAAGGCGCCAGAAATCCTTCTTGCTACATCTTGAGCTTGTGTTGGTTTTCCTCGAAGAGGAGAGGGTGATGCAGCAATAGTAGCGTAAGTATTTCCCTCAGTTTTGAGAACCAAGGTATCAATCCAGTAGGAGGCTCCTCAAAAGTCCCACGCACCTACACAAACCAACTGAGAACTCGCAACCAATGCAATAAAGGGGTTGTCAATCCCTTCACGGCCACTTGCGAAAGTGACATCTAATAAAGATAGTATGATAAGATAAATATATTTTTGGTAGTTTATAATATAGATGCAAAAAAGTAAAGATGCAAATAAAAGTAGATTGAAAACAAATATGATAAGAGATAGACCCGGGGGCCATAGGTTTCACTAGTGGCTTCTCTCAAGATAGCATAAGTATTACGGTGGGTGAACAAATTATTGTTGAACAATTGATAGAAAAGCGCATAGTTATGAGATTATCTAGGCATGATCATGTATATAGGCATCACGTCCATAACAAGTAGACCGACTCCTGCCTACATCTACTACTATTACTCCACACATTGATCGACTCCTGCCTGCATCTAGAGTATTAAGTTCATAAGAACAGAGTAACGCATTAAGCAAAATGACATGATGTAGAGGGATAAACTCAAGCAATATGATATAAACCCCATCTTGTTATCCTCGATGGCAACAATACAATACCTGCCTTGCAACCCTTTCTGTCACTGGGTAAGGACACTGTCGGATTTCGGGTTCCGGCAGACCCTTGAGCTTCGAACACTGGGGTGCGCGCGGAGATTCAACCCTCTACCGGCTCGCTCCTCACCGAATCGCTAGGACCTAAACTACTAAATAGAACAGCACAAGAGACACAAGATTTATACTGGTCCAGGCCACCATTGTGGTGTAATACCCTACTCCAGTGTGTGGTGTGGTGGATTGCCTCTTGGGCATATGAGGAACATTACAATGGAAGAACAACCTCGCGAGGGTCTGTTCTTGGCTGGCGCGATGAACTGCTAGGGGGAGTTCAGTCGCCTCTCTCTCTCTCTGTATCTTTCTATCCTTGTTCTTTCGATCCCCTACCCTTTGGGTGGCTAGCCCTATTTATAAGCAGAGGCCATGGGCCTCTTCCCAAATATTGAGCGAGAAGGGCGCCAACAATTGGCCATTTTGAAGGGGAACAGCGAGTACACTTATCCAGACTAAAGTTGGTCCTCGCCTGTTAAAGGCTCTGGTGGTGACACCGGCTTGGGCTCCACAATGACTTCCTTCCGGCCGTTGGGTTGGTCTTGGTCTTGTTGCACCGAAATGGATGCCTTTGCTCGATGCTCTCGCCTGTGCGTGCTCCCTTTGCACCAAAGAGGAAAGGAGGACACTGCGCGGGCTGGCGCCCGACTGGAGCCCTTGGTCGTCATGGCTTGTGTCATGGGCACCTTGCGAGGTACCCCTCCTTGAACTCTCCGCCTCCTCGTGAGCCATCCTGACAAGACCGTGCCTGAGGAAGCTCCTTGTCGTCCGCCCCGCGAGGCTTGGCCCCTCGCGAGGGTCTTGAGCTTGTGTTGATGAAGATGGGCTGTGCTGGGCCTCCTTTGAGCCACGCCACAGGCCGCAGGCAGGCAAGTCTGGGGACCCCCGTTCCCAGAATGCCGACAGTAGCCCCCGGGCCCATGGCGCGCCCGAACTTGGCCGAGAAGAGAGGCGAAAGGGCAAGTGCGAAGCGTCGCGGGCCCTAACAGCCTACGGCCTTGGGCGCCATGTGGCGGTTGATTGGACGTGGGCGCCTCTACAACCACGCGAGTTGATAAAGGAGCGGCATCTCCCTTGCCTCCTTTACTTCCTTCAGTTGTTGCTCAGATCCCCTTTCTTGCGCCTCTTCTCCCTGCTTCCAAAATCTTCAGATCTACTCCGTCTGCGCGCCCTAGCCGGTCATGGCGCCTCGCCAAGCCCTGGCCGGAGCTTGGTACTCGCCTGCCTTGGACTCGCCAAATGTGTCAGAGGCGAGCCTTGCCCGGGTGCGCCAGATGACGGAGGCGCAGGGCATCGACGGGACGAAGGTGTTCAAGGCCGGCTCTACCATCCCTGAAGGCCGAGGGAGCACCTTCTATCCGCTCTTCGTGAGTGCCATCGTCGTCGGTCTGGTGCCTCCCTTTTCTGAGTTCTTCTTCTCTGTCCTCCGCCACTATAATATTCAAGCTCTGCACCTCCATCCCAACTCCGTCCTTCTTCTGTCGATCTTTGCCTACTATTGTGAGGCTCACATAGGGGTGAAACCCTCGGTGGCCTTGCTACGCCACTACTTCTCCCTCCGGACCTCCCGTGGTTCCGCCTCCGCGTGCGCGAGCTTCGTCGCGTACGGCGGCTCCATCGCCATTTCGAACCCTGGGAAGAGGATCGAGGGCTTCAGGAGCAAGTGGGTCTTGGTGGATGCTGGGCGCATCCACCCTCGGCTGATCCTGCCCACGGAGCACCCCGTGAGCTCTGACGACTGGTCCTGAGTGGAGCTTTTGGATCCCCGCGCGAAGCTGGTGTTGGAGAAGATGGACGCAGATCTGAGGCCGGCCAGCGTGGCGGCTGTGAAGCTGACCGGTGCGTCGCTGCTGAGGGAGTTCCTGGAGCATCAGCTGACTCCGCTCCGTCAGTACTCGCTTCCGATGTGGAGGCCTCACCCGAGCCCCGTGGTCTTGGCCGACGAGGATCTGGCTGTGGTCCTCCAGTCCTTGGTTGGGGGCGACGTGGCGAGGCTGGAGGGCACTCCTACGCCCTTGTTCCTTCGCGAGGATTGGGAGCAGGTAGTGGGGTCCATGCCCGTCTTCAACGGGGACGGGCCCATGCCCGCGGAGGCTCTAGAGGACCTGGTGGACGTGTCCTCCGACGACTCCAGTGAAGAGAAGGAAGAAGGGAAGCGGGAAGAGGGGGTTGACTCAGAGGCGGAGTCAAGGGCTCCTCCCCTTCGGCGCAGGTCCCGCACTCTTCGCCTCCCCCAGAGTGACGATGACGAGGATAAGGATGAGCAGGGCGGCGGGAGCCTGCCTTCGATCCCAAAGAAGGACCGGACTGGGCTGATCCCCCGCGGGTCTGCCCCGGCCCCGAGGCGATCCGCAGGCGTGCCTCTTGCTCCCGAGCTCCTTGAAGCTGATCCTAGCAGCCGGCTCTCAGGCTTTAAGTACAGCTGGAGGCTGCTTGAGCCCACCAGCGACTTGTAAGTGCTTGATTCCTGTCTTGATTATTGTTCTGTTGCCGAGACTTGATGCTCATATCTTCCGGCCAGGCTGGCGCCCGCGACAAAGAAGCCGAAGGGAGCTCCTGAGGTCCCATCCGTGGCGGTGCCTCTGCCCGAGAAAGAAGGTGACTGTGACGCGCAGGCCTCTCCTGCCCGGGCATCCTCGCGAGGCTAGGCTGAGCCTGCTGGGGCGAGCTCAGCCCCCTTGGCCCAGGCGACTCCCGAGGTGCCCTCGCCTAACGCCGCCATCACAACCATCGTGGCGCAGCAGGTTCCGTCTCAGAATACTGTGGCCACGCGGCCGTCTTCTCCTCCTACTCCACCGACTACTCCTTCCCTGAATACTGTTCTAGATCATGCCATTGCCGGTCTGGACCGTTTGCGGCAGGATCTTCTGGGCGCCGACCCTCGTCTAGTGGATGGGCGCTTGGAGCTGGCTTCTGGCTGGATTCGCTCCGATGCTTCGATACGGGCGGCGCTGGTCCAGGCCTCGATGGCTTGCGATGAGGAGAAACAGGCCGTCCTTGAGGTGAAGGTTGCCCACGATGCTGCCCTGGGGGAGGCAGCTAGCGTCCAAGGTCGCTGTGAGACGCTAGAGAGCGAGCTGAAGGGCCTGCAGAACCAACTTGCCGAGGAGGCCCGCCTTCGCCAAGAGCAGGAGGAAAGCATGAAGGCTCGCGAGGCGGCCGTCAAGGACCTGGAGGCCAAGCTCAAGAGGCGCCGTGGCCGCCTAAGCGTGCTGGAGCAAGAGCTGGAGGCGAGGAAGGTTGAGCTGGACGGCAAGGCCCGGGTTCTCGCCGAGGATCGCATGGCCTTCGCGGATATGGAAGAGAAGGCTCGCACTTCGCTGAAGACGCTTTATGACAGCGGCCTTGAGAGCCCGCTGGCCGGCGAGGAGGATGGCCCCACCAAGTTACTTCCCTTCCTGGTTCGTGCCCTTCAAGACATCACCCTTGGCCTTGGCCCTACGGCCGAGGCCGAGGCACGCGTCTTGTCTTCTGCAGTGCTGACGCAGGTCTTCACCCACATCTATCTTCGTGACCCCAACACCGACCTCGACAGCCTGTTGGAGCCAGTGAGCGGCGAGCATGCCGCTGCCGCTGCTAAGGCCGTGAAGGGTCGTGCGGAGGCTCTGCTGGGGAAGTTCCGAGCATTCAGTACCAAGCCGAAGCGGAGCGCTGCTAGCCCTGCTGCTCCACAAGGCGAACCTGCTCCGCGCAGCTCCCCCGCCGGCAAGTGACTCCGTCGTGGCTCCCGTCCTACTTTTAATTCCTGCGCATGTACCATGCCTCGGGGAGGCGTTAAAACTTATGTTTGATGTTTTGATAACAGTATGGACTATAATATTTGCTTTTGAATTCCCTGAAATTTGCATTATTCCTTCCTACTTGCTTATGTTCTACGCCGGCAGAGCCCGGCCCCGCGCATACCTCAGCCGCCATTGGCCCCGACCGGAAACCAGGACGGACCAAGGAGTGAGGGGCTACGTGACAAGTTAGGCTCCTGAGTCGCGATGCTCAGGAGTCCCCCTTGGCGCTCGAACAGCATGTAGGGAGGTGAGATGTGGGGGTGACTCCTTAGGGGGGTGAGATGCGGGTGGATCTGCCGTTCTACATCTGCAGAGCCCGGCCCCGCGCATACCTCAACAGTCGTTAGCCTTTTGGAACTAAGGAGTGAGGGGCTACGTGACCAGTTAGGCTCCTGAGTCGCGATGCTCAGGAGTCCCCCTTGACGCTCAAACGGACTTCATACCTTGGCTCCGCTCGGGGAGGGACGTGCGACGAACCAGGCCCGGGGGGGCCTGGCCAGGTGGCGTGCGTCTGGGCGTGACCCAGGCGCAGCCCCCGTGCCCAGCCCCTTCGCGCGGCACTCCCGAGGGGAGGCGTTGCGACAAGGCCAGACACTGAGCTCCGGGCTCCCTGAGGTTGATGCGGCCCGGAGGCCACCCTCAGTTGTTTATCACCAGCGCGAAGCATAGCGCTTCCGTATGCGTACGGGCATAGCCGCTCCTCGGTAGTGTCGTCAGCTAGCGCGGAGCATGGTGCTTCCACTGGTGCGTGGGAGGGGGGGCCCTCCGGGAGGAGCCCCCGGGGCGTATACAGCCCCACCCTGACATGTGGCTGGCACGGTAGGGCTTGCCGAGGTGTATCTGGGCACCCGTGAGCCAGCGCGGGACTCACGGGGCCCTACCTCAAGGTGGGTTGCGCCTGGCTCTGGGCCTTATCTTGGAGTGTGTTCCTGCAAATTTGGCCAGATGCCGGTGCTCTACGTCTTCGGGTCCCAGCTCTCGAGCTGGTCTCAGCCGTCGCTGGCATGCCAGGTCGCGATGCCATGGACAAGACCAGAGGGTGAGGGCCGGAGAGCCAGTAGGAGCCCTGAGTCGCGATGCTCAGGCACCCCCCCTTTAACGCGCAAGCTGGGTTAGATGTTAAAACTCTACGTCCTCGGGTCCCGGCTCTCGGGCTGGTCTCAGCCGTCGCTGGCATGCCAGGTCGCGATGCCGTGGACAAGACCAGAGGGTGAGGGCCGGAGAGCTGGTAGGAGCCCTGAGTCGCGATGCTCAGGCACCCCCCCTTTGATGCGCAAGCTAGGTTAGATGTCGAAACTCTACGTCGTCGGGTCCTGGCTCTCGGGCTGGTCTCAGCCGTCGCTGGCATGCCAGGTCGCGATGTCGTGGACAAGACCAGAGGGTGAGGGCCGGAGAGCCGGTAGGAGCCCTGAGTCGCGATGCTTAGGCACCCCCCCCTTTAGCGCCCAAGATTCTGACACCCAGGAGAGAAAGGCACCAAATAACAAGCATGGTGGATCGAAAGCATAGTCCTAAGATAAACGCAAGAAGGGTACATGCCGCTGGGCCAGGCCCGAGCGGCTTGGGGATGATGCAGCCCGAGGGGCGCTCCCAATAAGGTAAGCCAGGAACATGAAATAAAAGGGATACACGCCGCAGGGACGGACCCACGCGGCCTGGGAATAATGCGGCCCTGAGGGCGCTCCCAGCCAGAAATGAAACTTAAAAGATGTCACCTGATGATGTTGGGGACGAAGGGGTGTTGGTGTAGCAGACTCGGTGGGCTGCGGGAGCCGATCCTCACGAGCCCCCATGCCCAGGGGCCTTTGGAGGCTCCGAAGGCGCTGGCGGCTCCTCGCGGGCCATCTCCATCTCCGCCAGGGCTGCGGCACGCCTGACCTCTTGAGCCTCCAAGATGGCCCTCATGAGACATTGGTGCGCAGCAGCCGCGTTCGGCAAGCCGTAAGGCATGCGCACGTAGCTGTGGGGCGGACCTTCACAACGTCCCACTCGTGAGGGCCAGAGGCACTCTTGAGACGCGGCTCGGTTGAGCCCCGGTATGTCGATGCAGACGCGTAGCCCACCATCCTCGCCTGGATGGGGGGCCACAGCGGGTAGGCGGCGGCTGCCTCTCATGACCCTTGACTCCTGTAACTCCTGAATGGCCTTGCTGACGAACTCCTGAGGATTTGGCCCTCCTTGCCTTGCTCCTTCTTGAGGGAAACGTGCTTCGAAGCACGCCTCCACGTGGTGCCCAAGCGCCTCCCTCGTGACCTTGGCGAGGTCGGCGGCCCTCCAGGGGAGAGCCCCCGAGCCCTGCCTGAGGAGGGCGCCGGGCGCGCTTCCCTATGCGACGGAAGGAGGCTCCCCCTGGGCAGGCACGGGCCCTGAGGGGCCTACCTCCTGAGGTGCCGAGCCGGTAGATGTCTTCTTCTTCTTGGGTGCGGCCTCGGGAAGCCTCCTGCTTCCGCGGTCTGGGTCTTCCAGTGACACGGCCTGAAAGGCTCGCTCCAGGGAGCACACTGCGTCTCTCTCTTCGCAGGGCACCATGATGACCCTGCCGCTTCCTCGCATCTTGAGGATGTTGTAGCCGTGGTGGGTCACGGCCATGAACTTGGCCAGCACCGGGTACCCGAGGATGGCGTTGTAGGGCAGGCGAATGTGGGCAACGTCGAAGTTGATGAGCTCGGTGCGGTAGTTGTCGCGTGCCCCGAAGGTGACAGGAAGGCGGACCTGCCCGATCGGGACCGTGGAGCCGTCGGTGACTCCGGAGAAGGGCTTGGTTGGCTGAAGCTAACTGTAGGGCACTTGAAGGTTGTTGAATGTTTCCACGGACAGGACGTTGAGCCCTGCCCCACCATTGATGAGGGTCTTGGTGACTAGCACGTTGCTGATGATTGGAGAACAAAGCATCAGGAGGAATCCGGCTGTGGCCGCGCACTTGAGCTGATCCGCTGAGCTGAACGTGATGGCGCATGCCGACCACCTGAGAGGGCGCGTGGCCTCGAGCTTGGGGAGGACTGCATTCACTTCGCGGGTGAAGTGCTTGAAGATGTGCTGAGAGGCTGGGGCTTGAGCTCCGCCCAGGATGCATGCGATTGCGCGTGGTTCCTGGAAGCCCCTAGCCCCCTCGTCCTGATGACGGTCTTCATTTCTCCTTGGTTGCGGCGGCAGCGGAGGGAGGCCTACGTTCCCTTGTGGGCGATCCTCGCGAGGCTGATCCCTCCAGCCTCCCTCGCGAGGCGGGTCCTGCCAGCGATCCTCGCGAGGTTGGTCGCGCCACCCTTGGTGCGGGCCGCGGTCTTCCCAACGTCCTGCATTCCTTCCTCCTCCTCGGCCGTAGCCCCGGTTGCTGCGGTCGGGACGTCTGCCGACCCTTCCTTCACGCACGGCCCGGAGCTCTTGGCATTCATTGGTGTTGTGGGTGTGGAGGTCGTGGTACACGCAGTACCGACTGCCCTTGGAGGGTTCGGGTTGATCTCTGCCCCGCTTGGTGTCTGGCTCGGCCGCGAGTACGGCAGCCCCCTTGCGCTTCATGTCCTTGGCCTTGGGCTTCTTCTCTTCGGGGTCCACGGCAGGCAGCTCAAGGAGGGAGAGGCGCCCCTCCTCAGCCCTGGCGCACTTGGTCGCCAAGTTGAACAGCTCCAAGGAGGTGCACAGGTCTTCATGCATCGCCAGCTCCTCCTTCATCTTGACGTCGCGCACACCGTCGGAGAAGGCAGAGATGATGGCTTCCTCCGTCACCTTGGGGATCTTGAGGCGCGCGTTGTTGAAGCGCTGGATGTACTTCTGCAGGGTTTCCCCTGGTTGCTGCTTGATACGGTGCATGTCGCTCACGACGGGTGGCCGGTCGCGAGTACCCTGGAAGTTGGTGATGAAGCGGGTGCGCATCTCGTCCCAGGAGGAGATCGTGCCTGGGGCCAGATTCAGGAGCCAGGTGCGGGCTCCGTCCTTGAGCGCCATGGGAAACCAGTTCGCCATGACCTTCTCGTCTTCGTTGGCAGCCTCGATGCCCAACTCGTAGAGTTGGAGGAACTCTGCAGGGTCAGCCGTGCCGTTGTAGCGAGGAGGCAGGTCTGGCTTGAACTTGCCGGGCCACGCGACACTGCGCAGCTCGGAGGTGAAGGCGCGGCAGCCCGCCATGGCCACAGGGGGCCTTGGGCGACAGAGAGCTTGGTCCTGCGGGTCCCCGTGCGCCGCGGCTGAGGGCAGTGCAGGGTCTTGACATGCTGGAGCAGGGAGCGCTCGGGCAGCTTCTCGAGGGCGAGGGACTTCTTGGCAGCTCTGCTCTTGCCGCGCCGGCGCCTGACGGAGCGGGTTCCGCCCAGGGGCCGCGCGCCTTGGGGCCAGGGCGCCTTCTTGAGGAGGAGGCGGCTGAGGCGCCCCAGGAGCTTCATTGCCCGTGCAGGGCGGGGTGTGATGCAGCGAGAAGGACGGCGCGGGGGCGCCTCCGGCGGCGCGGACGAGCTCGGCGACTCGGTCGAGCCATTCTTCGTAGACATCGTCGATGGGGCGGTAACGCAGGAGCTCGTTTGCCGCGATGAGCGCAGCTCGGGCCTCCATGGCCGCGCGGGGCGCGCGTGATGAAGAACCAGCGGGGGTGAGCGAGGGTGTGGCAGTGCGGCCGTCCCGCCTCATGGATGGATGCTGGGACGATGCCTGCTATTCATTCCTCGCCGGACCGGTGGCGGCGTTGACGGCAGGTGACGGGGAACGACGAGGGCGCCCACCGACGGGAGCTGTCTGGGCGACATGGGAAGCGAGGGCGGCTCGGCGCTCGGCGCGAGCCCGTCGAGCGTCAGACATGGATGCGATGGTCGGAGAAGAACGAGATGATGGAAGGCAAATTCCGGCGCACCCCTACCTGGCACGCCAAATGTCGGATTTTGGGTTCCGGCAGACCCTTGAGGTTTGAACACTGGGGTGCGTGCAGAGATTCCACCCTCTACCGGCTCGCTCCTCACCGAATCGCTAGGACCTAAACTACTAAATAGAACAGCACAAGAGACACAAGATTTATACTGGTTCAAGCCACCATTGTGGTGTAATACCCTACACCAGTGTGTGGTGTGGTGGATTGCCTCTTGAGGATATGAGGAACAGTACAATGGAAGAACAGCCTCGTGAGGGTCTGTTCTTGGCTGGCGCGATGAACTGCTAGGGGGAGTTCAGTCGCCTCTCTCTCTCTGTATGTATCTTTCTATCCTTGTTCTTTCGATCCCCTACCCTGTGGGTGGCTAGCCCTATTTATAGGCAGAGGCCCTGGGCCTCTTCCCAAATATTGAGCGGGAAGGGCGCCAACAATTGGCCATTTTGAAGGGGAACAGCGGGTACACTTATCCTGACTAAAGTTGGTCCTCGCCTGTCAAAGGCTCTGGTGGTGACGCCGACTTGGGCTCCACAATGACTTCCTTCCGGCCGTTGGGTTGTTCTTGGTCTTGTTGCACCGAAATGGACGCCTTTGCTCGATGCTCTCGCCTGCGCTTGCTCCCTTTGCACCAAAGAGGAAAGGAGGACACTGCGCGGGCTGGCGCCCAACTGGCGCCCTTGGTCGTCATGGCTTGTGTCATGGGCACCTCGCGAGGTACCCCGCCTTGAACTCTCCGCCTCCTCGTGAGCCAGCCTGACGAGACCGTGCCTGAGGAAGCTCCTTGTCGTCCACCCCGCGAGGCTTGGCCCCTCGCGAGGGTCTTGAGCTTGTGTTGATGAAGATGGGCTGTGCTGGGCCTCCTTTGAGCCACGCCGCATGCCGCAGGAAGGCAAGTCTGGGGACCCCCATCCCAGAACGCCGACAGACACCGCAAGATTGAACCCAAAGCTAAGCACTTCTCCCATGGCAAGAAAGATCAATCTAGTAGGCCAAACCAAACTAATAATTCGAAGAGACTTGCAAAGATAACTCAATCATACATAAAAGAATTCAGAGAAAATTCAAATATTATTCATAGATAAACTTGATCATAAACCCACAATTCATCGGATCTCGACAAACACACCACAAAAATAGTTTACATCGAATAGATCTTCACAAGAGAGGGGGAGAACATTGTATTGAGATCCAAAAAGAGAGAAGAAGCCATCTAGCTAATAACTATGGACCCGTAGGTCTGTGGTAAACTACTCACAACTCATCGGAGGGGCAAAGATGTTGATGTAGAAGCCCTCCATGGTCGATTCCCCCTCTGGCAGAGTGCCGGCAAAGGCTCCAACATGAGATCTCACGGATACAGAAGGTTACGGTGGTGGAAATTGTGTTTCGTCCTTCTCCTGGATGTTTTCGGGGTACGTAGTTATATATAGGTGGAAAAAGTATGTCGGTGGCCTCCCGAGGGGCCCACGAGACAGGGAGGCGCGCCCTCCTATCTCGTGGGAGCCTCGGCGGCTTCTTGGCTTGCACTCCAAGTCCTCTGGATCACGTTCGTTCCAAAAATCACGCTCTCGAATGTTTCATTCCGTTTGGACTCCATTTGATATTTCTTTTCTTCAAAATACTGAAATAGGCAAAAAAAACAGCAATATGGGTTGGGCCTCCGGTTAGTAGGTTAGTCCCATAAATGATATAAATGTGTAAAATAAGGCCCATAAACATCCAAAAGGGGTAATATAATAGCATGGAACAATCAAAAATTATAGATACGTTGGAGACGTATCAGGGCCTAGCTAGCTATACGCGTCATCCAAGGTAAAAAAGTAGTAGTACTAGTAAGTGGTACAACAATGAAAGAGAAGGCGAGAAGGTTAAAAAATATAATACTAAATTGTAATACTAGTACAGTAAACATGTCCCAGTCAAGAAAAGAAAATAACTTACCAGTACTACTCTACTACTCTAATATACAACAATGAGAAAATGGAATACCTGGGTAGATGGTGATGGTCCGATCGTGGTTGATTGTGTGACCATGTTGCACATCAGTGGTACCATGGGTAACGACTGCTAAGATAGTTGATCCCAATATGCCAAAGTCAGCTACAAGGTTCCAGGTTAGACCGAATCGCGGATGCAAATGCACATCCAGGATCGACGATCTTATTTTGATCGGGGGACGACTGTTCCATGCAAAATAATGCAGTACCATTAGGGATGTAAATGATGGTTTGTGCATTCCGTTTGTAATCTCCTGTACCGTAGGATGGCAACCAGATGAAACAAGTCCATGGCTTGTCACCGCGAAGATGCGGCCTACATGGCGCACGTCTTTGAACATGTAGGGGTACAAATCTGCCACGACCAACATGTGCCAGCCTCTGTCGTTACTGCCTCTTGTATTGATGGCAATCCTTATGTCGAACACCATGATGAGATAGTAATCGTCGTAGCCACGTCGCTTTGTCGGCGGGTCCGCAATTGTTATCTTCTTCAATCTCATGTAGGCATCATCATATACGTATTCAAGCCCAGCCAGTCCGAAAGGCTGATCCCAATGGTGGAGAAGGGGTCTATGGGAACGGCCGCACTGCTGTGGATGTTGTGCAAAATGATGGTGATATCCGGCCGGAGGTATGCAAGCCAATCTTTGTTGGCACCAACCCATACCTATATATAAGACGATGGGCAACGGAGAAATTACGGGATGGAATAACTAAGTACTATATTTAGAATATACACTACATGATCAAACTCCATGAGTGACCTGCTCATCAAACAAAGTCTGACTACCTCTCAACATCGGCAACTCTAGCGGAGTCAACATGCAACCATGGCCAAGGAGCGGTGGACTATTTGAAGGATTGTCCCATAGAATAACCTTCTCCTCGAGGACGCATGGAAGACCAACAAGCATAGCCTTTTCCCCAGCCTGTTTAAGCACCGTCTTAAAAAAGTTGGTGCAGGAAGCACCGAGTCTTGCGGCGGTGAGGACGTCGGAGCGGCGTGTGATTTCTCCCATAGGATCATTGTCCAAGGTCTCCCAACCCCGACAAGGAGGAGAACCGCCTGGCGAATCCATGGGAGCGGCGACTAACTGCCTTGGTCTCTTCAGGGGGAGGGGAACTGGCGAGGAGGAGATAAGAGCGTAACCGCAGGGCCTCATATGCGGGCACGCATAGTCGTAGTGCCTCGCGCCCCGCGATGGTGAGGCTATTATTTACTACGTACTCGTACTGTAGCAGTAGTAGTACTACTTCCTCAACTAGTAGTGCGATGTTATAGTGCACCAGCTTTCAACTCTTTAATCGCAAGGCCAAGGAGGTACAGTTGCAAGTGGAGGGTACTATTGTTCTGTAGAACCATCGCTGTACTATCAATGCAGGGAAAGTAAACATGCATAGTGCGTACTCTCCATGCTCTATTCAAGCACGTAGCTGGCCTACTCAGCCGCTCCTCTCACGCACACACTAGCAGCCTATTTATCAGCGACAGTTAGTGCGGGGGCAGAACATTTGAGTTCTTTGATACAGCGAGACTAGGATTTTCGCTTCCATTTGTGGAGGTGTAATGGATCTTGTCCAACTTTGTTAGTAGTTCCTTCATTATGAATGTGATGAGGCAAAGCTTTTGCCTCCGTTTCAAAAAAATCACGTCAAGAGGAATTTCTTTTATAGAGCCCATAATGGAGCGAAGTCCATGCGTGCAATGCCACAAGCTAGAGAGTAGTAGAGTAATAGCCCTTTACATACAAAGCCATATTGCATAGTTCCCAATGCAGCGCCAGGCTTTTCCGGCTCCTCGGGCTTAATTGGGAGGCGCTAATTTAAGTATGCTATTAGCTGATGAGGAAGCTGCAAGCGAGGTGCGGCTAGGGCAAGCATGCAGGCGAGAAACTTTGCATGGTGTGAGTTGATATATAGGAGTACTACTCTAGTACACGAGCCACGAGATGATGGGAGGGAAAACCTGTTCACGTGGTTCGGCTATCCAGTGCACCTAGTTTGTGGTGCGGCACGTTCATTCGACTTTAAAAGTCAAACTACCGGTGTACAATGTTGGCTCGCAGCAAGGTTACTATTTAAAAAAAGGCCGCCGTGCGTTCGGCCGGGATCGAACCCACAAACGAGCTATACACTCTCGCGACCACTAGTAGTACTCGTTGGAATACAACACAACCTAGAATCTCCTTTTGTCGCTAGTACATTGTTCCTTACAAGAAACCACTAAGGTTGTTGCCAATGCATGGGTGCTTAGATGAGGTGCTAAGCACATTAAATAGCTTAGCAACTATACTTCCCAATGCATGGGTGCTTAGCTTATGGTAGCTAAGCTTGGTTCATTTAATTATTTGGCAACTAAAGCTCTTCATGTATTGGTGGGCTTACTTCATTTAAATGTTTTGCCTAGGTTCACGCGCTTAGCATTGTTTCTTCCTGGGGTCACCACACCAATCTCTCTCCTCTTAAATAACTTGCCACATCATTTTTTTTGCCTACGTGGAAGGCTTAGCACATGTACAGGGTGGAGCATTTTGGAGGGGCCTAATAATGCCAAGAAACTACTACCAATCTTGTGGGACCTACATGTCAGTCTGGACAAAAATCCCTGAGTGACCTCCTACCTCCAGCCCGTCCACCATAGTCATCCTCGGCCATGGGACACAGCTACCGTCGCCGGGAGAAGGCGAGGTCAAAACCGTCGGTGGTGCGGAGCCCACCTTGCGGCACCCCGGATGCCAGCTCTATCCGGCGCTCGTGGCCGCTAGCTAGCCAAGATGGCACACACCCTTCTGGATGCATCCAGCTGCTTGTCTGCAAGGTTTGCTAGCTAGGTCGGCACGGCGGTGTAGCAACTTGCTCATGTGCGCCGTGCTAAGGCCAGCCTTCTGGCTTGAGCGAAGGCCAGCACAGCGGCTTGCTCGCGTGTGAGTCACGCTCGAGCCAGCCAGCCAACCCGTGCAGAGGCCAGCGTGGCGTCCAGCAGAGCGACAGCCAACTCGCTCATCACCGGCGCCACCGACGAACATGCATCAGTATTGTTTGAAGTAATGTTTAGGAAAAATAATGATTGGAGGAGGAAGAACGGGATAGAAGGTCAGATGTGAGTCCCTCATGTCAACGGTCAAACAAAATGTGTTGGTTTAAGCTGCCTCGTCAGCACGAACATGTGGGGCCAACCCTGTCATAAACGTGTTTAAACGAGCCTAATCGGCACTAGGTAGTAATTTTTTGGCGCGGATTAATAAATTTTCGGTATGTTTTTGCTATTTTTTGTACAATAGTTTCTTCCTAGGGCTGGTTGAAAGTGGTAGTTTTTTGTTAAATACTCTATATACTGTAAGTAGGAGTGAAAGTTAAGCTTTGGAAGCCAATAAGCACGACTAGTTACATAGTGCCTATGTGTACGTAATTCAAACTAAATATCAACCATGAGTGACTAACATCTTGATGGAAAACTCAAAACTATGGAAATACTAGCATTTTTTGCATGGTTGGAAATACCAACAATGTTCACGTGCGTTGCAACGGATCATAATTAGAATAATACTTATTCAGAAACTTGATAGAAAACACTCTAATTTAGATATACATATATCACTAGAGATATATTAATTATGTTTCAATCAGAATATATTCCTTGGGCTGCTTTCGTGAGGTGAGGGAGGGATGTGGTTGGTTTTAAGATACTAATTAAGGGTTTTCTGCAAATTGGTAGAGAAGTGGGATGTTATTGAGAAAAGGCAACAACTTACCTCACAGTCGTTAGATGTAGATCCAATGGTCAGAAATGACGGATGGCAGACACACCATCATCACCAACTAAGTCTTATATAGGAGTACTAGCAAGATGTCCGTGCATTGCCCGGAACATCAAGATGCATTTTATTATAAAAATACCTGTTGTGATTGACCCATGCGGGAGTAATCCCATGTGTAGAAACTAATGATATCTCGAGAAATAGGAGAGATAAGGAGGAGGAGTGGGGCGTGGTGGTGATTGGTGGTCGGACTGAGCGGAGGCATGGGGATGGACGATGCTGGCAGCGACCACCATGCCAGTTTGTTCCAGAGGCTTCCTTTTTAATTTTCTCAAGAATGAGGTTGTGGGAGATAAGGACGAACAAGGGAAGGCCTTGTCTGCAAATGTGGAGAGAGGGTGTAGGTATTTTTTAGTTTAATTTCTATCCATCAGATATAGATTAGACTGTCTATATTGCAAGATGGCAGACGTACCATCATCACCAACTTGGTTTTTTTATAAGAGAAGAGATATATGTATGGAGATACAAACGTATTATCGATACTTGTTTCCATAAACTTGGATCTACATTCTATTCAACGGCTGAGCATGTGGGGTCGTAGCACGATGACTTCTCGACTATGTGAAACAAAAGGTTTTCCCATTGCCGATAAGGAGGGGGTGACGGCGGTGCGCTTTCGGCTTGCTCTAGTCCTGGTAGTCATACTAGGTGGTCTATGCACGTGTAGATTTATTCTTTTTCACGTCCCGTGTTTGCCGTACTACCATGACTGTTGATGAATAGACGGTGAGTTATTCATGGGAAAACCTTTGTTGAGCGTGTGTGCGAGAAAGAGACAGCGTGCATGTGTGATATGTGTAGAGACTAAGGCAATGATAAGATATTCTTTGTGTCTCTGTGTGGAGGATAGAAAGAGACATGTCCATGGAGCTTTGTGTTGTGTAACGTGGAGACATAAAGACATAATCAGAGTGTGAGTGTGTGAGATACACATGCGGACATGGGGAGAGGTGTGTGAGTTAGAGAGATGGAGATTTTTGGTGTGCATCTGAGCCAGAGATAAAGGGGGATATACACATACCTAGAGCTGGAGAGAATATGCAAGGGTGTGTGTCTTAAAAGAAGGATCCAAATAGATGGGTGTTTGTGCGTGTCCGTGTGTGTTTGTGCGCATGTGTGTGTGTGTGAGAGAGAGAGTGTGTGTGTGTATGTGGAGAAGAGAGACCACTAATGATGTAAACCTAGTATAGGGAAGGGGGAATGGTATGACATGTGTGTCAAAGAGAGACAAAGGCATGTGTAGTAGCGGGATAGCATGGGTGCGGGCGGGGAGCAGACTATTTGGAACAAACATCAAGTGTGTGTGGGAGAGGGGTGTGAGAGCGAGAGAGAGAGAGCTAGCAAGGGAGAGAGAGGAAGAGAGGGGGAGAGAGAGGGGTCGTTTGTGTGCAGAAGTGGCGTATAGATAGGGAGATAATGTTGATGTTGTTCGAAAGTGGCCTATGTACGGAGATGCAAGGGAAGCGAGTCGTCGTGTGTGTGATAGGGACTTCATGAGAGATCTAGAATAGATGGTGTAGAGAACAACATGCGAGATTGAGAACGATGATGCATTAGGGAGCTATCACTACAAAAAAATACACTTCCGTGATGATACGTGTTTGTCACAGTAGGTTGCGTTTTTTGTCATGCATGTACATCCATGACAAATTTATGACAAAATCAAGATAGTCATACATGTGCTATCGTAGAAGTGTTCCATGACATTACCAAAATTATCATCACGGAAGTGTCCACTTCCATGACGATAAATCCCGCGTCACAGAACTGCTTTCGTCAAGGGTGACCGACACGTGGCATCCACCGTAACGGAACGCCGTTAAGCTATTTGGTCGGGTTTTGGATCCGATAACCCGTTAACAGCCCCGACCAATGGGGATTTTCCACGTGTAAAATCATCATTGGCTGGAGGAAACACATGTCGGCTCACCGTTGGGACAGATGTCACCCGCTCATTGGACCGAAGGCGCCTATGATACGGCGCCACGTGGCACGGCCCAACAAAGGCCCATTCCTGTGAAAAGGCCGGCCCGTTTGACTTGGTCAAAAGGTGGCGGGCCGGCCCACGGAAAGCCTGTTAACGGCCTGTTCGCATATAGCCCATTTACAGCCCGCTAACCCAGGGCCCGTTACGCCCTATCCAAATTAGGCCCAGTAGCGTCATCTGGGCCGTCCAATATGATTCAGCCCGTTTTAACTTCCGGCCCATGTGTGGCCCATGACTTCTTTCGGCCCATATGAGGACCTTTGTAACTCTTGGCCCATTAACGGCCCGTGGTGAAACTGGCCCGTAATGAACAGTGTATCACTTTATACCCATTAACGGCCCGTTATTCCAGTGGGACGTTTCCAGCCCAAGTTATCTTTCGGCCTTCTCAGGGCCAATTGATTCTTGGGCTCATTTGCAGCATTTGGTTACATACGGCCCGTTACTGTCATTTTCTGCTTGTGGGCCAAATTCAGCCCGTCGTTACAGTCGGCTCGTTTGCGGTCCGTTAATACGTTGGGTCGTTTTCATGTCAAAAAAACCCGTTGGGTTGTTTTCATAGAGTTATCAAATACGGCCTATTAACGGCCCGTTATGGTCCACGAATAGTACGGCCCATGATTGGCGAAATGATGATACGCCCCGTAGAAGGCCCATGATCCTACGGCTCGTATGAGGCCCATGGATAGTACGGCCCATAGAAGGCCCATGGACCCTACGGCCCGTAGAAGGCCCATTGATCCCTAAGGCCCGTATAGAAGGCCCATTAATCCCTAAGGCCCATATAGAAGGCCGATGGATCCTACGGCCCGTATAGAAGGCCAATGCTCCTATGTCCGAACGAAGGCCCATGGATCATACGGCCTGCAGGAGGCCCATGGTTACAACAGTCCGTGTGTTGCCATGATTATTTTGGCCTAGTTACCAAAAATAGGCTATTGTGGCCACTAGAACACAGAAAAAGAACTGCAGTGACTACAAGCAAACTACTAAACAAGACAATAAGGAAATAAATAAGCAAGCAATTAAGGCTAGCCTATTACCGCTATTACACATATTACATCCACTGGGCATCAAAGTTCGCCACCAGTGCAAATATAGGGAACAAAGCAGCATATTACATACACTTGGCCGTCAAAATTGGCCACCAGTGCAAATAAACGCGGCAGCAAAACAAGAGCATAACTGAAACAACTTCAGAAGAGCTCAAGAAACGTTATCCTGGGTATCCACCATGCTGGCAATAAGCTTAGCAAGCTGATTAGCTTTGTCCTGTTTGGCACTAAAATCCTCCACCGCTTGCTGTTGCACCAGAAAGTATGCATCTGAATGCTCCAGGGACTTCCGCAGTCCTTCCACTTCTTGTCGCAGCACAGCTGATCAATGTCTTTCAGCTTGTAGTTGAGACTCAAGAAACCAAACTGATTCAGACAGTGAGTTTGAATAGCTTGTGCAAGCGGTAGTGGCCAGTAACTCGAACACTAAACCAAGACAGGACTTTGGGGTTGTCTCGTTATCTTCAAGATAGTCTTCCTTAGCTGTTTTATCAGCTTTGTTGGAGACCAACAAGGATGTGTCACTATCTTGAACCTTATCTGCATTACTTCCTTTACCATTGCTTAATAAGGCACTCTTCCCAATATTCTGTCAGCATTCTAAAAGAAGAAACAAGCAGACACATAACAAGTTTAGCATGTACTAGTATATGAAACTCATTTCGGTGAACCAGTTCATTAGTAAGGTGGACAGGATTAAACTACCAAGTCTTATATTGCCAAGTACTAGTACATAATAAAAGCATCAAACAAACATATATCTATGTCCTATGGTCATTGCATTGTCTTGCCAAATCAAAATAGAGACACGGTTCAAATCATATCAGTTCAAGACAAAGCAACAGTGAAAGAATACAAAGCATGGGAAACTACACAGCACAACAAGATTTCAGATGGGTACCATGGGTCTACATGTACAACAACACTATTGGCTCTGTTGTGATGCTAGTAATGTGCATGATATGAAAGTCAACTGTATACACAATTGAAATTGAAATCAAAAGAGCTATTGATAAGAGCAAACCTGTTAAAGAAACATGCGTGAACATACCTGCCGTGCCATTGGAGTTTCGATTGGATCCTTCAATTTAAAAATAAGTTTGTATGAGTAAATACAATGATACAAGACCAAAGCAATCATAGTTAAAAAAGGCACGCCTAAGCGAGCGCTTAAGCGCACCTAGGCTCTAGGTGTTGGCAAAACGCGTTGCGCATAACTACGCTTAATCTGTGCATAACTACGCATAAGCATGCGCTTTGGTCAGTAAAGTGCAAGGCAGTGGCAAAACGCACAATTAACGCCTAGCACTTTTTTGAACTATGATAGCAATGGAATCTTAAATTAGAATAGTTGCTCTTCAGGTTTAGGCACTTGTTCTACATGCACAGAGTACAGTAAGACGCAAGAATATAATACTTAAAAATAGAAAATGAGCTCATAGACCTTACCACATTCTTGGTTCGGGACCAGTATAGAACAAGGCGTTCCCAGTCATCGTCATGTAAATGTGTCTCAGGAGAACGTAAGGGAATTTGATGAGTTTCTTTGCCGGTGAAGTACGTTTTCTTCAGGTAATTCCGATACTGCCACCAAGCTTTCTTGAAGATAGCAGAGGTGTTAGCACAGGTTACCTCATCCCGAGTTTCCAAATTGGTCCTTCTCTATAGAGAAAAATGGGAAAATTTGTTGTATTATAACCATCATGGAGGTAGGATGTATGGGACGAAGCAAAGTAATTGCCATGAATAACATTACTTACACATAACTCCTGGACAAACACCTGCAACTGGCATTTTCCTTCATCTTCAGTATAATATTTCCAAGATGGGAAGATACGCACATACGATTTAACAACAACAAATGCAATAGATGCTAAACTACGACTGGCTAGTTGTGCTTCCTCCACGGGAATAGGCGTACTAACTGGTGGAGCTGGGGTTCGCCGTGATAGTACTGGCCCTTTGGGCACTGGAGCTGCCTTACTAACTGCTCTTGTTTGGGAGCTCTGTGGTGGAGATGGTGCTGTGTCAACAGGAACTGGGTTACTATCGGCTGGGGTTGGGGTTAGATTGGGTGAAGCTGGTTCTCTGTCCATCGCAGTAGGGGTACAATCTGCGAGAGTTTGGGTTATGTGTGGTAGGGCTGGTTCTTGTGCATGTACAACCGGGGTGCTATCTCCACCAATAGGTAGCACTATTTTATTTGAAGACCGTGTTTTTATTCCGCTAGATACTGGCATCACCCGCTCCAATTCAAATGGTTGATAAACAGGAAACATAGTTGAATGTACAGACATTGTATGAGAGATAGATGCAATAGATAGTGTGGAAAAAAGAGGGCATGAAATAGTTGACATGTATATTGTTTAACTAAAACGGATAGCATGACATAATTTCACATATATGATGTCTATCTAAACTGGATAGCATAGCATAACATAATTCAAAGATATGATGAATAACAAAATAGGATCGCATGACATAATTCACCTACATGTTATCTAAGTAATCAGGATCGCATCATTTAATTCACATATGTGATTTATATGCTAAACAGAGGGCATTCGATATGATGTCTGAACTAAGAACATGGTGTTGAATATTGTGTATATGATGTCTAAACTATGTAATGCAAGACACCGTACGCATGATATGAGCAGTATAACCGTGCCAAGTTAGAGCATACACCTCAGTAGGGGAATAGGACTGGTCATCTGTCTCTGAATCCATCTCTGAGGAGCTATCGGGACCCAACAAGAGATCTGCTTCGACAGGTAGCACTGTCTGCTCTAAAGGCCTTGTTTTCACTCCAGATTTTTCCATCTCCCACCCAAATGGCTGATTCACAGGAAGAGTAGTTTAATGTACAAACATTGTCGACAAATGGAAATGTAATGAAGAAAAGGATGGGCAAGATATCATTCAAATATATGATGCCTGGTTAAACAGGATGGCATTGCACATTTCACATATATTATGGCTGGCTAAAACACATGAGACTACATAATTCCCATATATGATATAGAAACTAAACAGGTGGCATTACAGAACATGTCTAAACTAAGCAGATGACATATATGATGTCAAAAGTAGGCACTGCAAGGCAACATATGCATGATATGACTAACATCATCATGCCAAGGTAGAGCAAACACCTTGGGGGTAAATAGGAGTGGTCAGCGGCATCTGAATCCGCCTCAGAACAGATATCTTCCTCTGGATTACAATCTGGAGAGGGGTGGGGAGGGTTTGCCATTGAACCCACCATGGAGCGATGTCTGCATGACATTGTATTGCCGCGCAAAACTCTTCTCTTTTTTCTCTACATGTTCAGCACGACTGTGTACAATATCTTACATGCATACGAAAAAATATGGTGATATTATGTAAGGAGAGCATGCAGAAATTTAGAGTGATGGTAACAACCAGTGTATGGATCCAAAAATAATGATAGCAGGCTGATGATTGCTTTAAATTAATAAAAATACAGATGATGATTGCTTACTATTTGTTTCCCACCCAAGATGAAAAACATAGGCATACCCTAGGTGAACCAGATATTAGACAGACATACTATTCGTTGTTGCCTCGATATGTGCCCCACAACTAATTTAGAACTCAAGTTTAAACATGAATTTGGACCTGAGTTGGGAGTCCAAGAGCTGAACAGGACGATAAAGTAGCAGGTAAGTTTAAGTAATGCATAACATAAGCAGAAACAAAAGAGTGCGACCTCTCTTGTGGACCCATGTACTCCTCAGGTTCATCTGCTGAGTCGATGATGGTGATGCCATTGGGGTGCGTGCCGGCGGCAGGGAAGGAGATCTGAGGCGGCGAAAGACGGTCAGGAGTCGTGATGTCTGGTTTGGTGGATGCTTCTATCGATGGAGCAGCTCAGGTGAGGTGGACGACGTCGCGGCAGGAGCAGGACAAACCACACAAAGTTCCCTTCGACACGTACCTGTAACTGGAGTAATTCTGTAAGGGCTCATTTGGCTTGCATGATTCTTAAAACGCAGGGATAGGAAAAACACCGGAATAGGATAGGAAAATGCACATGGTAAACAGAGCATTTGTAAACACAGGATTTCTATCAACTTTGGTGTTTGGTTTACAGGAATTGGAAGAGCAGAGGAATGCAAAGAAACATGGCCAAAATAAAGAGAAACCATATGAAAGCGTGTACAGTTAGAATGTTATTCTGGCACTAATGCACTTGGTCTTGTTTTCATGCATAGGATTTTGAAAAGTAGGTCCAGGTGGATGTTTTGCTTCATTCGTTTCAACAAAATGCATGAATAATTGAATAGTAGAGTGCCATTGGAAAATTCCCTATTGCTACGTTTTTCCTTGAACCAAAATAGCCCTAATGGATCAACGTGAATGTATAGTAATAAGTGACGCAACAAGTGTACAACCTCTTTGCCGTAGTCGTGTCGACCTCAGCATCATTGGGTTGGTCGCTGAAGCAGTTGAGGCAGAGGTGGCTGTCAGAGGTGTGGAGGAAGATCTGAGGAATCTGTAGACGACGTCCAGGGCACTGCTCTGTTGTGATGGATCGTTCTGTCGTTGGAGCAGCTCCGGTGAGCCGTAAGACGTCAAGGCTGAAGCAGCACAAGATAGACATCGTCAATCTCAAGTGGGATTCTAATAGCATCTCCAATAGATGATGAAAAATGGATGTAAAATTAACATCACCAAAAACCACCTGACTACAACAGATGAGGTAAAAACTGTTGACTCTGAACTTAACTATCAAAACTGAAATTAACTGTGGAATCTGAATGCTACTGTCGAAACTGAATGCAATGGTAGCAGAGAGACACTTGACATGTAGTTTAGGGAGGGCCTGCAGTTCATCTTCAACCTGCACACCCCTGAGCCGCCTGCCACCACCGGTCGAACCGCCACCGCCGCCCCGGCCAGCCCTCTAGGCGCCCCCCCATCCTGAACCCTAAGATAGATAGTGGGGTACCTCTCCGGTGAGCCCCCGTCCCCGTTGCGGGTGGTTCTTCCTTAACTCCCATGAGCCCCCCCCCCC
>NC_041389.1:358626389-358634838 GCF_002162155.2 Triticum dicoccoides
GAAAATTGACTGACCCAAAAGTCGATTCAGTCGACTGAAGTGTGGCTTAATCAGAGCAGAGCAGCAGCACAAGCGAGGGGGAGAGCAGCAGCAGAAGCTGGGCGAGCGAGTGATCGAGCAAGAGCCGGAGCAGCAGCAGCAGCGCGAGCGAGCGAGCGAGAGCCGGAGCAGCAGCAGCAGATCCGGCTGGTATGGACGCCGCTGCCGAAGGGGCCTCGCACTGGGGGAGAGCCGCCGTGGAGATGTCGCCCGCAACGCCGGCTTCAAGGTAGCCGCTCCATGGGGGTGCGGGATGAAGCACCGTCGGTGTCGGGAGGTCGAGTTAAGGAGAAGGTGCGATGCGATGAGTGTACAACCTCTTTGGTGGCGCCGAGTAGGCCTCGGCTTTGTCCGAGGAGTCGGTGAGGATGTTGCGGTTCCGGTGGAGCAGGTTAAGGCGGCGCTGTGGGGATGGAGCAGCCGCGATAGATGAGGCGATCGTCGGAGCAGCTCCTTGGAGGTGGAGGACGGGGCGGCTGAACCGGCGGGACAGCGAGATGGACGACGGATCCTCATCCGGGGAGGTGGACGAGGGACGTCGAGCTGTTGTGGTGGACGACGTCGTTGGGGAAGAGGCTCCGGCTAGGCAGCGGTGATGTGGCGGACGGAGGAGGGTGGGGTTTCGCGGCTGGAGCGGAGAGGTTATGGCGGCCTGGGATTTCGAATGGCAAAAAGGGGGCGATGGGAGGGGGTGAAGCATGACTTAGGGACGCGCTTGTCCAAAATGTAGGGTGTGTTACAAAAGTACCCCCCACCGATTTGAACTAGCGGCCCTTTCGGCTCAGGGTTAGAAGGGGGATTTCGCGTGTCGAGATTTGGCAGCTGGAGGGAGTTTTCGCGTGCGTTGTAATTTCGGGATAGCAAGGCACGGGTTGTGAAGGCGCCAGTTTTGGGAGCACGATATCTGAATTTTCGGGATATAACAAGATGCGGGTTGAATTTTAGGGACAAGCCTAACGTGTAGTAATATTGTACTTTTTTTGACTGCATAGTAATATTGTACTTGTACGTACCAAATCAATTCGCACTTCCCTCAACAAAAAGAAAACGAAAAAAATAAAACTATTCACACCACACAAAGAGAGAGTCTTGCCCCGTTTTACTATACAAATGCTATTCAAAGCTACTCCCTCCTTCCATCTATATAGGGCCTAATGCGTTTTTCGATGCTAACTTTGACCAAATATTAGAGCAATGATATATGACATGCAACTTACACAAAGCACACCATTAACTTTGTCTGTGAAAGGTTCTTTCAATGATATAATTTTCACATTGTGCATGTCATGTACTATTAATCTTGTCAATAGTCAAAGGCGGTCTTAAAAATCTCATTACGCCCTATATAGATGGAAGGAGGGAGTATGAATCCATGTTATGTCCGATTAATTTTTTTCACTTTGCTGTATAATGCATGTAACCTACTCATACCAACATTTTAGTGCATTCCAAATGTCTATACTACCGCTGCAATTCGAACTAAATTCGAATTCGTTTCTCTATTTCAATAAGAAACTACAATCATGATTGTTGCCAACTTCAACCATCATTCGTGTATTACCTTAATAACACACCACATGATTACTATAGAGATAGATATGAACTATGTATACTACATGAACACGAATTCTATTTTTTCAATACACTTGATGTTGATTCCAAATAATAGCACATTTGATGTACTAACTATATATTCATAATCTAAACCATGTTCCATATGTACACCGTGTTTATCACACAAAGTATAGTGCCCCGACCCCTACATTATGACAAGTATTTAGACCTGAGTTGCAAAAGTCACACATTAGCCCAAATTATAATCAATGTTGTACATTATGATATCTTCTTCAAGTATCCGTATCCACCTTTTTATAATGAATTATGATCTTTGTTCATCTTTTACACCTTCACGATCCTCTTCTATTTGTAGCTAGCTAGCGCTAACTTGCTATCGTGCATGCACACGCCCGCCCCCCTCACACACCCTTAGCGTCCCCTCCATCGTGCATGTTCATTATTTCTCTTTAGGTCATCCACCAGCGGTGTGTGTAGGCCCCCGGCTCCCTCTTTCTGGCACACACCGGTCGATATACCTCTCTAGCCAAGTGTGCCTACAACAAACACATATATACTTCCCCTCTTCTCTTCTCACCGTCCATGCCCCCATATGTCCAATACGATTCCACGCAGGTGCACACTCCCGCCCCTCTTTTCATTAGTCACATGCTCGCACACTCCTCCCCCCTCGACATGGTAGGCCTCTCGCACCACCTCCTAGCCACACTCTCTCCCCCTGTCTGCCTCTCCAGACCTTATTTGCTTCTAACACATGCAGGCGTGTATATGAACTGATCTCCCTACATATATCCAGGTCGACTATAATTCGTTTTCACCAAGCACCGATACACTTACCTCGCTAGTTATGTCTCTCCTTTTCTCGGAACCACGACGGTTGATCTTCCTATGTAGTTACGCATGCTTACCACAACCATATCTTCTCCCCTCATCATCCTTGAATACCTCCCGACCCGTCTCTCACATGCACGTGCATAGACAAATAGACATGCATCCCCCGCCCTCTCTTATTGATATTGCACTCATACCCTCCGTTTGTCTAGCAGGCCTCTCCCACCATTTGTGAGACGCCACTCCACCACCAACCCTGCGATGCTCTACCTTTGTCTTTTTCCCAACCTTATTCCTCTGCTACACATATCCATGGATGTCGATCGATCTCCCTCAATACATAGCTGGGTCTCTCTCCTTCCCTAGACATATACTAGTCGACTGGTCTCTACCCCCCCCCCACACACACACACACACCGATAGTCGAACGTTTTAGGTAGGTATCCATGCCACAGAGAAGAACTGCACCTCTTCCCTCTCAAATTCCAGTAGGCCAGCCGCCCTGTATCTTTGACGTGGGCAAACACAAATTTGATGGCACTCTTTATCGATCGCGCAGCCACACACTTCATCCCTGTTTTCAATTCTATCGATATCTCACATCCATGACTCTGTTTCACACACATTGCATATGTTACATTTTTTTGATTGAGATATCATCAACACATTGCCTCTGTTTCGCACAAACCATGTCTCTCACACCCACCCACGTACGTACCTGCACCTAAAGAAGAAGTGCACGCAGGACGCACGTACTCATGTCTCGTTCCCGGCCACACCCGCGCGGGTACACGGTGGAGTTTGTTTCTGTACGAAAAGGCAGCCCATGTGATAATTTGATGCGTGTAGCAGTTGTTTACTCGAAGGAGGGTCGGGTACCACGCCCAGAATATAAAACGATTGCCGTGGGGAAAATGGAAAATGGGTTTGTCTCTCGTGAGTCTCGTCACACAATCTCACACAAGGCTGCCGTGGCCTCTCTCTCTCAATGTTGGTCAGTGATCCGGCCGCATCCCGTCCGCCGGCGGAAAGGGAGGATGTGCATCGTCTCTCCGTTCGACGGTGTTGAGGCAGCTCATCCCGATCTGCGGTACCCGCCATTCTCTCTGACCAAGCTCCGGCGCGGTAGGGCCTTCGCCACTTGCTCGTTGCCGCAGTATGGGCAGATCCTGGCCGACGGCGCCCTCCTAGTAACATCCTGACAACCCTCAGGTACAGCTTCCTCCGGCCTTGCTCCACTGCCCATCTTCCCACGTTGCTGCATGTGGATCTTCTTTAGTTGTTTGCTTAAATCATATCTCGGCCGGCGTACTTTCCATCTAGCAATCTCATCCTCAAACCATTTTTGATAAACCACCATGTGCTATCTTTCCCTTTTTACATGGAACATGCTTCTTTTTTGTCGGCGTATGTGTCTTCAACTTGTGTTATTGGGCAGTAATTGTTTCCTTTCGACCTCCTTTTGCAAACAGGGCTATCCATTTCACCTCGTTGCTATTGCGACCTTTTGGTGAACTGCACAAATCACTTTTCTGAAGAGTGTTTTGTGCAGTTCCGCCAAAATGTCACACGGGCAACGTTTTTACATTTCTGTGGGACTGCGGAAAGGGAGATTGGTTTTGCTATCCTCCTAGTCCAACTCCGTGCCTAATCTTCTTCGACAAGAAGTTAGTCCTAAAGAGAGATCGTAGAGGTGATCGGCTTCTATTTATGTGTGTTATGTTTCATCATCTAATTCCACTATTATTGTAATCACACTGACTGGATATCTTTGCAAACAGGGATGGTCCGCCCGATTTTAGTGGAGCTGCACAAAATGATCGGATTGTGGTGTCCTTCATACACCTCCTTTTTGGCTACAGAGCTGGGTGAAACTAGCTGCCAAGCAATGAACACTGTGCCAAGGAAATGGAGCCATGCCTATGAACAGCATCGATCAATTATATTTTTTTCTTTATTTGTACACCTTCTCACAACTTTGTCTTCAGTTGTGATGTGAATATTGGCGCTGATCTGCGAACCATTGAGATGCATTAGCCATGGTAGTTTCATTTGTATTTCATGGAATGTTGTAACGAGATAATCTCGAGGCAAGACACATGAATCCTAAGTTGAAACCTTTTTTTTCGCGGGAACCAGAGTTGAAACCTTCATAGCATCACAGTACAATTTCATCAAAATTATGCGTACATATAAACAAATCCTGAAGGATTGATAGCAATGCCAGAAACAATTCAACTTCGTTTCGCCGACATGTTGGACATCCTTCATCCGGCTCCACCTGCCATGCAGCAATATTGAGTGCACAACACAACTTCAGGGAAAGATTCAGCCGGGTCGTTGCGCTGCAGTAGTAATGACTAGTGAGCTGTCAAATCACAGAGCCCCACCTTCGCCACAGTAAGTTGCTCGGACAAAGCAACCATCATTTCTCTGTTCCTTGAATCCGCTGGTACTCCCATATTCCCACAGTAAAGTTGCTTGGGCGAATCAACCATCACTATATCCTCTCACGTGTGATGACCACAGGAGCTATCCATTCAGATTGCATGTTAAAAAAAATAAAGGTCGATAACTAATGCGGCAAACTTTCAAAAAAAAACTAATGCAGCACTTCAGGCCAACGCGGCCAGATCGCATTTTGCACGAGAAATTACACACCATGTCTCGTTGACATGTGGTCCCGTTACACATATCAGTGAGACGACAGCGAGTAGTAGGAGTATTTCCGAACCGACGTGTAGGCCGGGGCGCCCCTTCATGAACCGTGGCAAACTGGCAACCGTCCACCGACGCTTCGCCTTTCCCTCTCGATTTGGAACTGCTGTCGCATGCTCTTCCTCTCCCTCCTCCATTTTCCTTCAGCCCTTCATGCTTTCTTCTGCCATTGTTCGATCGTCTTCTCCATGGAGGGAACAGGACGGAAATGACCCCGTTATTCTTGCCCCGATCTGAAAGATGACGTGGTGGAGGAACTCATTGATCGGTGCGACATCATCACCTCGGCTAGCATGGCAGGTTCGTTCAAGCCCATTCTTGACTCAACTAATAACATCATTACAAGGAACCCAAGAGTCAAGGAACAGTTTGATCTCCCCTATCTTCTTCGCTGTGACCCTGATGACCGACGCCGTAACGATGGAGGCCTCGCCCTGTGCAAGTTGATGCCGCTTGATAATGATACGTATGATGTTAAGATGCCATCGCTTGAGGGCAAGGCCTGGGCAGGCGCAAATGGAGATTGGGTTGTTTACATTGGGTCCAACTACGAGTGGGAACTTGTGAATGTGTACACTCGTGACCGGGTTCCACTTCCAAAAATCTCAGCAGACTGCCTAGAGGTTGAGCACACCGGTATTGTATGCATGTTCAAATACAATCATGGTGACTGTCTTCTACGGAAGATAGCAATTTCTCGAGTCCCCACCCGCTCTTGGAATTACAACAACTATGAAGTTGTTGCTATCTTCGACAAGCTTGTTGCCGTCGTTGCTGGTTTGACTCGATGGACATTGCTCAAAAATCAGTTTCTGTACACGGATGAGTACTGTGATGCAATTGAATACGAGGGCCTTGTGTTTGCTGCCACCACTCGTGGCACTGTTTTTGCATGGAATCGTTATGATTTCAGTACGTTTGTCTTCCATCGTAATTATAATTGTTTCATCCACATGCATGCGGGTTAGCAAGTTTCCCTTTACTAATTAACCTTATTCTTGTGTTTCCAAGGTCCTGTGAAAATTCCACCACCTATACTTGAAAATTTTTATAACCAAGGGGGAGATGACGATGGTGATGATCACGAGCATGAGGACGAGCAGCGCCCATATACTCGTTGGCACCTGGCAACTAATTCCAATGGATCACCTCTTCTCGTGTGTATACAGCCCACTGATGATGTTACTGCTAAGGAAGCAGGTGTAGTCTCCCATGGTCGCACTCTCCGGACCTATTCCAACACCCGTTGCATGGTATTCGGGATGGATACTAGTGTGCTAGCACCAACACCTTCTCCCTGGTACAGGATTGATAGTCTTGGAGAAAACTCGCTCTTCCTTGGACAAAACTATTCGATGATGGTGAAAGGCGATCCAACTGTTGTTGACACAATGTTACTAGCACCATTTATGAGAAGCAAGTGTGTCTATACCTCGGACATTTGGGTGGTTCCCCACCCTGGTACTGATATAGTAGGCCGCTTCAGCCTGGATGATCATTCATGTGTTGGTCTCGAGATCAACAATAGATGCCCCGTCCCAGAGAATCACTTGTGGTTCAAAGCAAGTGTTTCCAACGCCGAGGAATGGTTGAGTTGAAGTTCATTTCATTGCTTGTTATTTGGGTGTGTGGTGAAAACTTTAGTATTTATAATGTATCCTTGTTGTCGATGTGGATTGATGACCTGTTGTATGTAATAAAATGACATGCCTGTGATAAACTTACTAAATTTATGAATGGCTTTCGAGTTGCTTCTGTGAGTGAGTGGTGCGACGAAGCAAAAAAATATTTTCCGAATACATAATTGTACGTGCATTGCAATAGGTTATCGGATGAGGCCAATCATCAACAATAGTAGTACACTATTTGTAGTACTATCTTCACATGCTTCGCGCGTCGTGCGGGTGTTTTTACTGTAGCCATACGTAACCAGCACCTAGAATCCTCGATACTAGTAGTACTATATACTAGTAAGTAGTAGGAGTAGTAGGGTGGCATGGGCCAGAACAAGCATTCACGTCCAGGAGTACGGCACACGCCACCAGCACGACTTCCATCTGACACCAAATTTCTTGGAGTCCGTGCTAGAGAAAACTCTTCAACCTCATCATTTCTCTAACTCAGCCATCGCGCGGCGGGCGAGGTGGGGGTTTGCCGATAGTCGGTTTCCTCAACTGCGGTCCCACTTGTAAGGCCAACTCCAACGCTCTATCAATATATGGATGTACTCTTCTTCCCAATACAAAAACTTGCATCCATTCTACTCCCCCTGTTCTAGTATTTGTCAAAATATATATGTATCTAGACATGTTTTAGTATATAGGCACATTCATTTTTGGACAAATGGAAGTCAAGTATTTTGGAACGGAGGGAGTACACAATAAAAAATTTAAGTTAGCACAACTAGTCTAATCCGAGAGCACAACAGAAGATTTGGTCGGGTTCTTCCTCCTTTTGCCGACACGTGGGACATCCAGCATCCAGGTCGTGCCATGAAAGAAAATAGAGTGGTAGTTGATAAGTTGAAGCCACGAGATGTGCATCTTGGGTTAAACTGTAAATAGAATCTTACTACTCTTGAGTAACTCCAAAAGCAGCCACCGAAGATCTTTCTTGGATTTGTTTTTCATCACTAGCACGTCGAGGTGAAAGATGTGCAGGTTCGGTGGGTCCGCTTGCGTTTTCACTAACATGTGGGGCCGCATGAGAGCAAACAGATGATGGGCTCCGCGCGTCCGCTGGCTGGCTGAGAAGAGAGATAGAGGAGTGCTGAGCACGGACTGCAGGAAATTTGTTCTACGTAACCAGCACCTTGATATTCGCGTGTGGTTGTTTCTAGAATAAAAAAAAGGAGATACCTCTACTTATGTTACTCCCACTACGCCTAGCCTAAGGTTAGTAGGTGACCTTGCGCTTGGCTCTTTGCCTCTTACAGAAGTCGATGGTTCTACAGTAGTGCTTCTGGCAATCTGACACCATGAACTGCTGCATGTCCACCGCTTGTAAGCAAAAGTTTCTCCTCGTGCTGAGAGCCACCGTGCACGCGTTGGCGAGGGAGAAGGCGTAATCAAGCTTCTCGTCGTTCTGCGAGTTGACGGGACACATCAAAGTTATTTACTAGTAGTACGTACTCTCTCCAAAAAAGGGCTGACCATGTCATTGCTACCATCCCGTGCTCCGTCGTTGAGTACGTGCACTATTCACGTGCCATTCACGTGCCATCGAGGAGAAAAAAATATTACGTAGGTGCCATCGAAGTGCACGACTCACTTATGGAAAAGGGTCC
>NC_041389.1:358635375-358650474 GCF_002162155.2 Triticum dicoccoides
TCTGATTATCTCCATTTTCTTGCATGACACATGCACCTTGATGCTATATGTCTCGCGTGTTGGGAAAAGGATGAACAAAGCTCACTAAAAGAAAAGAGTTGAAGAGCATAGATTCCCGACGACCGAGGAGGAGCAAGGAACCTAGCGGTGGAGCATCTGCAAGGAACCTTGCGCGTTTTCCCCTGTTTTTTGCCGCCTGCCCACCTATAAACAACTAAAAGAACATGAACTTTTCGCTAACCACTAGAAACGGCACATCAGGATGCTAAGTTGAAGATGTTTTATACTCCCTCCGTTCCCAAATATAAGTCTTTTTAGATATTTCAATAAGGGACTACATACGAAACAAAATGAGTGAATCTACACTCTAAAATATGTACACAAGCGAACGCACTTACTCCATCCGATCCAACTCATGCACATACACGCACAGCATGGAGCACACAACGCACGTACACAAGACGTGCATGCACACACGCTCGGCCGCAGAATGCACGTGAATAACACATGCATGCGCACACACTCGGCTGCATGGAGGCGTGCGCCATCCGCGGTGACGTCCGGTTCATCGTGCTACGGCGAAGCTCGCACGCAACGGCGCATACGCATCTCTTGCAGCACCTCTTTGCCGTCGTTGCTCAACTACTAGTCGGAGACGAAGACGACCGCAGCCTCGGCCTTAGAGCTAGCACCGATAGAAAAACATGCATGCTGCACGCACACGAGCACATATGGAGTGCCCACGACATGGTGGTGGTGCGTCCCTAGTCACCTCTACTCCTTCTGCGCACGTTGTCTATCAAGGTGGTTGCATGCTAATGATGATGTGGATGAGATCTTCTAGGACTCAGATGATGACGAGGAAAATTATGAGACACAAGGTGACGTACACCGTCAAGGTCCACGGTCAAGGAGGTGCTAGCAAGTGCTTGATGTGCTTAGAGCAAGTACAATAGAGCCGAGTCAGCGGGCTATAAGGAATAAACATTACTAGTATATTTCTGCTTAGTTGGAGGAAAGAGAAGAGGAGAGAGAAGGTAAGCGGGCTCTTCGTGAAGAGCCAGCTCTAGCACGTGCTCCTAGGCACTTTGTAGTAAATGTTGACTATAAGATGGGTTGTAGGCTTATAGCCAGTAGCTGGCTATACTATTAATGCTCTTTAGATGAGGTGCTAAGTGCATTAAATGGCTTAGTAACTCAAGTGTTCAATGCATAGGTGCTTAGTTTATTGGTGCCACATCATATTTTATGCCTACGTGGCAGGCTTAGCAGCTATACATGGTGGAGCACTGGGAGAGGCCAAGGCTGGTCATAGTGGGGAGTAACTTGTACTGTAACATATTACTATGTTACTCTAAACATCTCTATAAACCGGAAAGGAGGGAGTAGTAACATACACTAGTGTCATATGCAGAGTATGGGAGCACATGATATTTCCCTGTCCGGACCAATCCCAAGTTGGCTTCTCACCTTCTTGGCCCAACAAAAACCCCTCCCCCCTCCCGCGCGCGCTTCCCGCCCGGCGCTAGCTGAGCCTGCCGCTCCACATTGATGGCAAGTCAGGGCGACGCGACCTCTCACTGCTTCCGCCGTTGAAGCGGCGCGCCGACTGAGGGCACCGCCCGCTGCACGCCCGGCATTTCAGACTACACAGTGGATAGTAACTTTTAGAGCAAGTACTACTATAATTAGATGACATAAGCAGGCTATAAGGATTTAAATATAGATTTGTGCTTAGTTGAAGGAGAGAGAAGAGGAGAGAGAAGAGAAGCGGATTGTAAACGTGTAGCCGGTTGTACTCCAACATACTCTACTTTGTGAGACAAAAGGTGGGGCCATTATTAATGATATTGTATTTATACTAAAGGGACTAACGGATGCCTTAATTACTCTGGGTTTTTTTAGACAAACCTTGGTGGGGCTATTATTGACTTTTTTGAGCTATTATTGACTTGGACGTGCGGTTTGGGGCCAAAGGCCTACTATTATACTCTGACCTAACATGTTCTACCCTAGCCGCCATTGTATCATATGGTTTCGCACCATTCCAGATCTTAGCACCACCATGCAATTCTTCTCCAGCCCTCCTTCCGGCGTGCACCGCGAGAAGGGGCAGCAGTCCTCCGAACCCCGCCTTTCGTGATCCTGTACGGGAGAGGGGCGATCAGGTTTTTGGGGAGCACACTCCTGTGACTGCTGCCAGCGATGACTTCCTCAACGACAGCCTTCTTCCCCGACCTCGGTAACCTCTTCATCAACGACATGAGTGACAAAATCAACCACATCGGTTCTGCTCCCGCTGTACAGTATGTGATTCTGTCCTCCTGCTTTAGTCCGCATCATTGCTTTGATGTTTGCAATTGTCGTCATGATCTATTTACTGCTGATTCGGATTAAATCTCATACTAAATTGCTCATATATTCAACAATCCAATCACAAAACCTGATCACAGGCAATTTACTCCTAGTTGTTTTGCTGCGCTTTTGAAGCCGCCTACTTTTAAGGGGGTGCAATATAAAAGGTGACACAGAAGAGCAGTATATTGGTTTCAGATCATGTGCTGCTATGACGCCACTAAGGGTAAGCCTGAGGGCGATATTAATCCTACACAGCAGGAAGCTTTTCAGAACATGGATACCCTCTTCAAAGCCGCCCTGCTGAGTGTTCTTGATGATTCCATTGTGGATACGTATATGTTGTTTGACAGCGGCAAAGACATGTGGGTTGCGCTCAAGGCCACGTTTGGGCCCTCGGGCGCTGGCAACGAGTTGTACGTCATGGAGCAATTCTGTGACTACAAGATGACTGATGAGCGCTCTGTTGTTCAGCAGACTCATGAGATACAGTCACTCTCTAAGGAACTTGAGTACTTTAAGTGTGTGTTGCCGAACAAATTTGTTGCTGGGACCATCATTGCCAAGCTTCCACCTTCATGGAACGATTTTGCTACTTCTCTGAAAAACAAGAGACATGAGTTTTCTGTTTTGGATCTCATTAGCACTCTTGATTTTAAGGAGAAGGCGAGAGCAAAAGACACACATGCTCGGGTCGCCGAGGGAGCTTCTAGTGCCCACATGGTACACGAGAAGAACTTCCAGCCCAACCAGCCCCAAAACAACAAGAATAAATCTCAGGGTAAAGGCAAGTTTGATGCAAAGAACAAGCCATCACATTCTACCAACTTCAAGAAGAATTCTCATAACGGGAAGGGATACAAACCTCAATTTTGGTAGCACTGCACAAAATTTATATGGCTGCATCTACCTGCTGTTAGCTAACCTCATGGTGCTCCAGGTATTCCTACATTCGTAACTAGGTACAATGACCACTGCAAGATGAAATTAGCTTATTCGTACGTTGACTCGCTGAATGCAGTGCGGAACGATCCTGTCATGTCTGGAGGAGCAAACAAGCAGTGCAGACGAAGGTGGAAATCAACCAAGGACTTATGAAATTATATGTAATCTTCCTCAGGCAGTTCAGTATCCCCTTCGTCCAGATGATCGTGTTTGGTCATGCCGAGCTATTGATATGTGCTACTGTTTTGCAACACCGTTTAAGTATAGCTATTGTTTTCCTATCTTTTCAGATTCAGGACAATGAATAGGATATCAGGGGAACTGCACAATATGGACCCATGTTGAGTCATCTCTATTGCCTCATGTGTTTGCTGCAAATGTGTCAGCATCGATTGCAAGATGAGGCAGCTAGATAGCTGTGGAGTTGCCAACATGCTCAAAGTGCTCGCAACATTGAGAAGAAACAAGCATGCCCAGGAAATTAATGCGTGCGCAGGGGGGCCCTTTGCTCAGAGAAGCATCGACCGATTTTCTTTATTTCCACACCTTCTCACAGTTTTGTATATTGGTTATAGTATGGTGAATCATTGAGATGCATAGACATGCTGAACTTTTGTTCTTCTGAATGTTAGTTTAATGTGAGTGTCTGCATCCAGTACCGCATCCTCTAATATTGAGGATGCACACAGAGAAAATAAATCTCCTTAATTTACTCCATAACCACCCTATTAAATAGGCCTAGTAACAAACCAGGCGCATGCAGTGGCCGGCGGGCACATGCATCCTGCATGCATGGCCAGTCATGCAGCAACGCAAAAGAAGAGAGCGGTTCTTGGGAAAAAGCGAGTAGTTAGTGCAGCGTGCCTTATAAACACGAACAGCTCGCTCTCCCGCTTCTGTCTCCCCACCCAATTCCCCCCACTGCCCAATCTTCCTCACTCGTCCAGAAAACCCAGCTCACCTTTGAAAGAACATGCGGTGCCCCCATGTTTGGTTTTGGTAATTGATGACAATCTCTATGGACTAATGGTTGTCTTGAGTTATATTTGAAGGAATTGTCCATAGGCTTTTCTTGGAGTCCATTTGTTGGTCTCAAGAGAGTTTGTGATGACCACGGTGCTATTAAGGAATTATCCAAAGATTGGTCATTTGAGTGTTGAGCTTATTGTAAGCATGTCTTGAAGAAGAAGATTGTGTGATCATTCATGTCTACCTTCAAGACATCATCCAAATGAAGAGAGTTGGAAAGATTCAAGGTTGATCAAGACAAAGTCAAGAGTGAATCAAGTTGATCAACTCACAAAGCGTAGAAGATGTACCGAGAGGGATCAAGTGATCCCATGGTATGGTAAGCATTGTCCATTGCACTCTGTGTACTAACCCATGGTCTTCGTGAGAGTTCTTTGTGGGTTAGGTTGCGGTGTGCAAGTTCAAGTGGAGCATCACGAAGAGATCAAGTGCATGAATCTTGCCATCCATTGTGGTGTCAATGTACTTGTGAAGATGAGCCGAAGAGTGGCTCACCCATACTGGACTATGGGGGAGCAATCATCTAGTCTTCATCGAGCCAACACAATCAAGAAAGGTGGTCCAACTTGAGGGAGTCAAGATCGTCATCATCTAGCTCAAGTGGACCATGTGCAAGGCAAAGGTTTTCCCTTGATAGGTTTTCTATTTTACCAGTCTCATGGTGGAAGTTAGGAGACCGGGTTATAGGATCGTTTGCCGTACTATCAAGGGGGGCTCTCAAGTTGGTACCTTGATCGTATCGTTAGTAGAGAGCTCAAACCATTGCATCCTTGCATCTTGTTTCTTGGTTATTATTTGGTTCTCATTGTGAGTCTTAGATCTTATGGTCATCTTTATGACAAGCTTGAGTTCATCGAAAACGGAGTTCGCATGCGTCTTCTATGATGTTTTCGGTGTTGGAGGTTTTACCGGTCTTATCCGAGGAAGGGTTCTCACCATATTCTTATGGGCCTTTTCTAAGTTGCTTATTATTGATATTTCTTTCAAGATTATGTTATCCCTTGTCGCTAGCTTTCCAACAAACTTGGTTTCATCGAATTCGGAGTCCGTTTGCAAAAGTTGTGGCAGTTTTGGTGTTCTGAAAAGGCTGCAGCGGTACTACCGCGAATTGGAGCGCATGTAATTTTTTACTACCGCTCCAGAGCGGTACTGCCGCGGCTCCTACAGAGGTAGTACCGCTCCGGACCAAAAAAACTCGTCCCAAGTCCTGTGGAGGTAGGTACGGAAGTATTTTTTTTGTACCGCAAGCAGTAGTACCGCGATCCCTAGTGGTAGTACCGTGAGGACGAGCGGTAGTACCGCTCTGTGTGGGTTGTGAGCATAACGGTTGGATTTTCCCCCACCTATAAAAGGGGGTCTTCTTCCCCATTGAACCTAATCCTTTGAGCTTCTGTTCTTCCCCCATTGTTGACCTTCTTCGAGCTTGCTAACTCTCAATCCCTCCATGGATTCTTGCTAGTTTTTGAGGGAAAAGACAGAGGAGATCTAGATCGACATTTCCACCAATCACTTTCTCCTTTTTGTGAGGGGAACCCTTTGGATCTAGATCTTGCAGTTCTTCGTGTTCTTCTTTTGTTCTTCCTCTCATTTTCCTCCCTAGCATTAGTTGCTTTGGTGGGATTTAGGAGAGAAGGACTTGGGCACTCCGTGTGCCCTTGCCATTGCATTTGGTGCATCGGTTTGAGTTCTCCACGGTGATACGTGGAAGTGAAGTTTGAGAAGCTTATTACTCTTGGGCGCTTGGTACCCTTGAGCTTGTTCCTCTTGGGTGCTTGGGCGCCCTAGACGGTTGGTGGTGTTCGGACCTCAATCATTGTGGTGTAAAGCTCCAGGCAAGCGTCGGGGTCTCCAATTAGGTTGTGGAGATCGCCCCGAGCAATTTGACGGGTTCCGGTGACCGCCCCCAAGGGTTGCCAAAGTGTACGGGTTCGGTGACCGCCCCCAAGGGTTGCCATTTGTACGGGTTCAGTGACCGCCCTCAAGGGTCCCTTAGTGGAATCACGGCATCTTGCATTGTGCGAGGGCGTGAGGAGATTACGGTGGCCCTAGTGGCTTCTTGGGGAGCATTGTGCCTCCACACCGCTCCAAACGGAGATTAGCATCCGCAAGGGTGTGAACTTCAGGATACATCATCGTCTCCGCGTGCCTCGGTTATCTCTTACCCGAGCCATTTACTTATGCACTTTACTTTGTGATAGCCATATTGTTTCTTGTCATATATCTTGCTATCACCTAAGTAGTTTTTCTTGCTTAGCATAAGTTGTTGGTGCACATAGGTGAGCCTAGTTGTTGTAGGTTTTGTGCTTGACAAAATAACCGCTAGGTTTATTCCGCATTTGTTCAAGCCTCAACCGTAATTATTTTAAAGCGCCTTTTCACCCCCCCCCCTCTAGGCGACATCCACGATCTTACAATTGGTATCAGAGCCTCGTATCTCTTTGTTAGGCTTAACCGCCTAGAGAGTAAAGATGTTGACTAGGGTATTAGGATTCTCTAACACTCTTAGTTTCGATGGCACAAATTTTGATGTTTGGGTAATTCGCATGCTTAATCTCTTTAGGGTCATGGACCCAAATTTAGAGCGAATTGTAGATATGGGTTTTTCTCCTCCAAAGGATCCCCAAAGATTATCTTTAGAGGATGAGAAAAACTCTTATCTCAATGCTCAAGCTTCTAATGTGCTTTTTGATGCTTTGAGCAATGTAGTTATATTTCAACTCATGTTGTTCCAGCATGCTCATGAGTTGTGGACAAAGCTTCAAGATAAATATGGTGTGTCCAAGATTTGTGGGGATGATTGTTCTCCCTCCACCTCCGGTCGTATTTTCTTCTCAACTTCTTCTACTTCACCTACATGTGGTTTGCCACAAGGTAATGATATGGTGAGTAGTGTTGGTCATTGCAATGATGATAGTATGCTTATTGTGGATGATCCTTCATCACTATATTATTGCAATGCTTCATCTTTGGACTCTAGCACTTCGAGCACTCCAAATGTTTCACATGCTTGTGTTGATAGTCCTTGCATATCATGTAGAAATTGTTTGACTAAATATCATGATGATATGCTTGCTATGTCTTGTTGCCATGATAAAAATGCATCTATTTCCTCGAATTGTTGTGCTAACAATGTAGAGGAAACCGAGCACTCCATGGAACAAGATGTGGTGTTTAATGGTGCCTCAAGGGATCCTACATCATCATCTATTGCTTTTTGCCTTATGGCTAAGGCGTCAAAGGTATCTCCTACTTTGTACCCCAATATGTCTCTTGATGATGATGTTGATGCTAATGATGATGAGGATAATGATGAAGAGAATGATAATGTTACCTCCTTAAAAATTAAGGGGGAAATGGTTTTTAAAGCTCTTCATAAAAATAAAATTGCTCGTTCCAACTTCATGGAAATTATGTCCATTGCTATTGAGAGCAAGAAATATATTGATGAGTTGGGATCTCGTCTTGAGGAGCATGAGGTCACCATTGATAAAATGGAAGGTCATGGGCGTGATTACGCTAATGAGATTGCAGACCTCTCTCAAGCTCTTGAACTTGAACAAACCACCAAGGAATCTCTTGAGGAGACTTTTGCTCTAGAATTGTCTAGAGTGAAGGAATCTACTGATAGAGCTCTTAAGGTGGCCAATGTTTTTGAAACTAAAAATGCTAAGCTTGAAGTTGCTCATGCTAGACTCCTTGAGGATTTTGAGCACCTCGAAAATGGCTCAAGGGTCATCAAGGGTGAGCTCATCAAACTCACCGAGTCTCATGCTCAACTTGAAGCTTCTTATTTAAAAGAGCTTGCCAAGTTGCCTTCTCCTCTTGTTGTTAATAATGATGCTTGTGCTACTAATTCTGTTACTTGTGAAGCATCCATTTTGAAGGAGAATGTTGAGCTACGGGCTCAACTTGAGGTGCTATCTTGCAATTATGGGAAACTGGAAGAAAGTCATGAAAAGCTCTCAAGCTCTCATGATGATCTTCTAGTATCCCATAGTGTGCTAAAGATATCTCATGAGGCCATGATTGCTAAGGTAACATCTAGTGAGCCTCATGTGGATACTAGCACTACTTCTAGTCAAAATAGTATATTGTCATGTGCTAGTCCTTGTAATTCATCTACTCACAATGTTGGTACATCTTGTGATGAATTGCTTTCCTTGCCTTGTTGCTCTAACGATGAAGCTTATACTTCCTCTAGTACTTGTGTTGAGACTAACCATGTAGAGGAAATCAAAGAGCTCAAGGCCCAAGTCACTTCTTTGAAGAAAGACTTGGAAAAGTGTCATGAAGGGAAATCCACACTCAACAATATCTTGAGTGTGCAAAAATCCCCCAATGACAAAGGTGGACTTGGATTCAACTCCAATAAGAAGAAGAAGTCCAAGATGAACAAAAATAAGGGCCAAGAACATGTCAAGAATTCGGCCAAGATTGTTTGCTTCAAGTGCAAAGTAGAAGGGCATCATGTTAGATCTTTCCCATTGAAGAAGAAGGTCATTAGTGTCAAGCAACAAGGGAAGAGGGCACAAGTTCAATCTCATGCTCAACCTCAAGTTGAAGAAAGGCCACTTCCCAAGAAGACTCAAGCTAATGCTTCTCAAGTTGAGAAATCAAGTGAGAAGAAAGTGAAGAGTAGACGTTGCTACCTATGTCGTGAGAAAGGTCACCTCGCTTCTTCATGCACTAGTGGTAACTTATCCAACCCAATTATTATTGATGATGTCTATTCTCTTGGGAAGGATAAGGTTGGCAATGTGGTTGCTAAGTTTGTTGGTACTCAATGTGGTTTGAAGCAAAGAACCATTTGGGTAGCCAAGACTATTGTGACTAACCTCTTAGGACCCAACTTGGTTGGGGACCAACTAGCTCAAACTTGATCAATAGGTGTTGTTGGAGGGCATTGGAGACTTGGCTACATTATGAAGAATTAAGGGGACTTCATCATTCTCTTTGTCTCAAGCCAAGTCAATTGGATTATCAAGTTTCTATCTTATATCCAATGTGCCTCCTTGCGGTAACTTGTATTTAAATTGTTTACCTTGAAAGTTACTTGCCCCCTTGCATGTTTTGGTTTTGTTCCTTGCATGTGTTTGTATATGTTGCGCTTCCAACCTGCTTATCTTGAGCAATCAGGTATGTGTGTGTTGGTTTGCACATCATGTACGTGTGCGTCGTGCGTTGAGCCTTTTTGCTTCCTGCTTGTATCCTAGTTGGCTCATGTGAGAGATCAATGGAACATCCCATTTTGGGGGAGCGATGTGCTTTGTGCACCTCACAATCCTATAAATGTTTGTCATGAGGAATACCATCTAGTATTGATATTACAAGATTATCTAGTCGCTAGGTGGTATATCTCTCATGAGAAATTCAAATTCTAAAAATTCCTTTGATTATCTCGCGTTGGATCCTCTTATTGCCTCTTGTTAAGTTCTTATTGGTATCACATTATGGGGGAGTAATATGCTTTGTGCATATTACAAGCCTAGAAAATGTGTACATCCGAGATATTGTCACCTACAATTGATATTGTAAATTATCTTGTTCCTAGGTGGCATGTTAGCTCTACAAGTTGCAATTTGATTGTCTGTGGTGTGAAGATGATGTTGGATATCCTTGTTATCTACCACCGGGAATTCTTTCCATCTACTTCTTGTCTTTTGACAATTTGTGGTCACTTATGTGTGGTAGAATTTATTGATCATCTTTACATTGGCTTTTGTTTTACTTGCCTTTTCTCTTGCCAAGGACTGTGTCACCTCCCATTGTCTTCCATACCACTTGTGGATCTTGTTTATTTCTTGTTCTTGTCTAGTGTTTTCTAGATATAGTGAAAGTGGTGATCCCACCTTGTGCATTTTGTATTCAAATGCAAATTCTCTATAATGCACAACTCGTGGGGGAGCTATCCTATTTTCTATAAAACGCTCATCTTGTGACCCTTATCAAGTGTGTGTTGGTGGAAGGCAAGCCGTTTTCTTTTTGGTACCTTGTGCCATCATGAAACTTTTTTGAGAGCTTGGTTTGTTTGGAACCATCCTCTCTTTGGGAGTGTGACATCTTTAATTCAGTGTGTAGCATTGGATATCTCATTCCTTGATGTATCTTTAATGATATCTTCCAAGTGATGATTTATCTATTTGGTATCCTTTTTCACTTGGCATTTCGTTTTCATTTGGCTTCGGTTCTTGAAAGTCTTGAGCATGCATTTTAACTTCATGTAGTTCCTTTGGCATGTTTTCTTTCTTTGACCCAATATATAGGGGAAACTCCACCAAGACTCAAATTGGATGAGATGTGCATGAGATTCATTTTCATATCTATATGCACACATCTATGTGGAGTTTGTCCTATGTATTGTTGGTTCTCTAACTCTTTGGTCCCAATGAGTTTGGGTACCATTTTGTTTGTGCTGTTGTTCTAGGAACAATTGGAGATGCATTGGATACTCGACTCATTCAAAAGCAAGGTGTTGTCACCATGTGCTTATTGGAGTCAAGCTAGGATGATCACTGAACTACTTTCTACCTTCAATTGGTATCTACTACATCCTTCCAATGCTATCTCGGTAACAAGTATCATCATCTATTACATGCACACATTATTGCATCAATCATGTGTAGATTGTATCATGGCATGCTATTTTCTTTCTTGTGATACTTGTTTCCTTTCTCAAAGCATCCCAACAATGATCTCTTGTTGCTAGTTTTGATGTCTTTGATGGTTGTGTGGTAGGAATTCATTTATATATAATAAGACCATATCTAGCCTTGGGCTATGCTTCCAAGCACATATCTTATTGGTATATGTATGACTTCCTTTTGGATATCTTGTTCCTTCGTGTTGTAACTATTTCGGGTGTACATCCTTCTTTGTAGATATATATCGTCATGATTCCATCTACCTAGACCCTTATACACTTGAGAGAAATTACATCTCTAGATGATTTCCTTTCTTTCACGTCCACCTTGTCTTTCTTATGTTATTTCTTTGGTGGCTCCGTGAAAGCTTTTGCCTTGAGTGCGTGTCCTCTGTCATTACATCTTGATGCACTCTTGTGTGGTGAAGATTATTTTCCTCTTGCTTATCTTTACGAGGCTTTGCCATCTTAATTGGTATCCCTCGTCTTGATGAGCCTCTCTCTTCTATCTTCACCACGGGTTGTCACAAGCATAGGTTCTCTATTTGCTTATTAGTAAGCTTGTGAACCCATTTGCCAGTTGTGTGTGGGAATGATAGGCCTTGCACTGTGTGCCTCATTCTTTCAAGACTATGTTGATGCTTAATGCTCATCCTAATTTTAGTCTTCTCAAGTGTTTCACCATGACTCACACACATAATTTTGGTTGAGCCTATTCTTAAGTTGCCTCTTTTACATGGTGCTCAACCATGCGCTTGTTGCAAGCGCTAGGCTTTGTTTCCTATTTGCTCACTTGCACTGGATGTGAGTTTTTATTGATTTTGGGGGAGCTATGATCCTATTTTGTGCACTTTATATTCAAATACAAAAATTCTTATGTGTGCACAAATCATGGGGAGCTTCTCTAGTTTCTTTAGAACACTCCTTTGCGCTTATTATAATATCTTTATTCTTGTGGCACGTAGGATCATTGGTCTAGTTGGTTCAATTGATATTCGTTGATTGCTTGCTTCAATTGGTATCTTCTGATTGCTTGTGTCTCTCTTTATTATGTCTTTGTGGCATATCATTCTTTAGCAATCTTTGTGCCTCAATATAGTTTGTGTTCCTCCAAGTATTTACCTTTGGGTATGTGTATTGCATTCCACTCTCTTGTTGAGAAATACACAATTTATGGAGGACCACAATTTATATTGGCCTTCTTAGATTTTCGCCCATTTTGGCAATCGATGCCAATGGGGGAGAAGTTTCAGAGAGTTTTGTGGAGAAGTTTAGAGAGTTATCTCCTCTTGCTTTGGTTTTGTTCCTTAGCATTTGCATCTCATTCGCATGCACTATTGGTTGTTGCATTGCATGGTGATGCATAATTCCATATATAAACTCTCTTGAAAGTGATTGTCATCAATTACCAAAATGGGGGAGATTGAAAGAACATGCGGTGCCCCCATGTTTGGTTTTGGTAATTGATGACAATCTCTATGGACTAATGGTTGTCTTGAGTTATATTTGAAGGATTTGTCCATGGGCTTTTCTTGGAGTCCATTTGTTGGTCTCAAGAGAGTTTGTGATGACCATGGTGCTATTAAGGAATTATCCAAAGATCGGTCATGTGAGTGTTGAGCTTATTGCAAGCATGTCTTGAAGAAGAAGATTGTGTGATCATTCATGTCTACCTTCAAGACATCATCCAAATTAAGAGAGTTGGAAAGATTCAAGGTTGATCAAGACTAAGTCAAGAGTGAATCAAGTTGATCAACTCACAAAGCGTAGAAGATGTACCGAGAGGGATCAAGTGATCCCATGGTATGGTAAGCATTGTCCATTGCACTCTGTGTACTAACCCATGGTCTTCGTGAGAGTTCTTTGTGGGGTTAGGTTGCGGTGTGCAAGTTCAAGTGGAGCATCACGAAGAGATCAAGTGCATGAATCTTGCCATCCATTGTGGTGTCAATGGACTTGTGAAGATGAGCCGAAGAGTGGCTCACCCATAGTGGACTATGGGGGAGCAATCATCTAGTCTTCATCGAGCCAACACAATCAAGAAAGGTGGTCCAACTTGAGGGAGTCAAGATCGTCATCATCTAGCTCAAGTGGACCATGTGCAAGGCAAAGGTTTTCCCTTGATAGGTTTTCTATTTTACCAGTCTCATGGTGGAAGTTAGGAGACCGGGTTATAGGATCGTTTGTCGTACTATCAAGGGGGGCTCTCAAGTTGGTACCTTGATCGTATCGTTAGTAGAGAGCTCAAACCATTGCATCCTTGCATCTTGTTTCTTGTTTATTATTTGGTTCTCATTGTGAGTCTTAGATCTTATGGTCATCTTGATGACAAGCTTGAGTTCATCGAAAACGGAGTTCGCATGCGTCTTCTATGATGTTTTCGGTGTTGGAGGTTTTACCGGTCTTATCCGAGGAAGGGTTCTCACCATTTTCTTATGGGCATTTTCTAAGTTGCTTCTTGTTGATATTTCTTTCAAGATTGTGTTAGCCCTTGTCTCTAGCTTTCCAACAAACTTGGTTTCATCGAATTCGGAGTCCGTTTGCAAAATTTGTGGCAGTTTTGGTGTTCTGAAAAGGCTGCAGCGGTACTACCGCGAATTGGAGCGGATGTAATTTTTTACTACCGCTCCAGAGCGGTACTACCGCGGCTCCTACAGCGGTACTACCGCTCCGGACCAAAAAACTCGTCCCAAGTCCTGCGGAGGTAGGTACGGAAGTATTTTTTTTGTACCACAAGTAGTAGTACCGCGATTCCTAGCGGTAGTACCGTGAGGACGAGCGGTAGTACCGCTCTGTGCGGGTTGTGAGCATAACGGTTGGATTTTCCCCCACCTATAAAAGGGGGTCTTCTTCCCCATTGAACCTAATCCTTTGAGCTCGTGTTCTTCCCCCATTGTTGACCTTCTTCGAGCTTGCTAACTCTCAATCCCTCCATGATTTGTTGCTAGTTTTTGAGGGAAAAGAGAGAGGAGATCTAGATCGACATTTCCACCAATCACTTTCTCCTTTTTGTGAGGGGAACCCTTTGGATCTAGATCTTGGAGTTCTTCGTGTTCTTCTTTCGTTCTTCCTCTCATTTTCCTCCCTAGCATTAGTTGCTTTGGTGGGATTTAGGAGAGAAGGACTTGGGCACTCCGTGTGCCCTTGCCATTGCATTTGGTGCATCGGTTTGAGTTCTCCACAGTGATACGTGGAAGTGAAGTTTGAGAAGCTTATTACTCTTGGGTGCTTGGTACCCTTGAGCTTGTTCCTCTTGGGTGCTTGGGCGTCCTAGACGGTTGGTGGTGTTCGGACCTCAATCATTGTGGTGTAAAGCTCCGGGCAAGCGTCGGGGTCTCCAATTAGGTTGTGGAGATCGCCCCGAGCAATTTGACAGGTTCCGGTGACCGCCCCCAAGGGTTGCCAAAGTGTACGGGTTCGGTGACCACCCCCAAGGGTTGCCATTTGTACAGGTTCGGTGACCGCCCTCAAGTGTCCCTTAGTGGAATCACGGCATCTTGCATTGTGCGAGGGCGTGAGGAGATTACGGTGGCCCTAGTGGCTTCTTGGGGAGCATTGTGCCTCCACACCGCTCCAAACGGAGATTAGCATCTGCAAGGGTGTGAACTTCAGGATACATCATCGTCTCCGCGTGCCTCGGTTATCTCTTACCCGAGCCCTTTACTTATGCACTTTACTTTGTGATAGCCATATTGTTTCTTGTCATATATCTTGCTATCACCTAAGTAGTTTTTCTTGCTTAGCATAAGTTGTTGGTGCACATAGGTGAGCCTACTTGTTGTAGGTTTTGTGCTTGACAAATTAACCGCTAGGTTTATTCCGTATTTGTTCAAGCCTCAACCGTAATTATTTTAAAGCGCCTTTTCACCCCCCCCCCCTCTAGGCGACATCCACGATCTTTCAACCTTCTTCCTCACTCGTACAAAAAATGCCTGCTCCTCTTCTTCCACTCCTACGGAAATCCCCAGCCCTCCTTCTTCCCCACTCGCACTGCCACTAGGCTCGTCTCTGGCTACTCTGCTCAAACCCGTGAGTTCGGCGCGACGCCCACAAGGAAAATGGAGTCGGCTGGCCCCAGCGCCAAGAAGATGAGGCTCCCGCCAGCGGCGACGCCGGTTGTAGATCCCACA
>NC_041389.1:358650819-358655935 GCF_002162155.2 Triticum dicoccoides
ATCTTCGGTGGACCACATCAGCGATCTCCCGGACGTCATCCTTGAGGAGATCATCTCGCTTCTCCCCACCAAGGATTGCTGCCGCACACAAGTCCTCTCAACTCGGTGGCGCCCTCTATGGCGCACCGCGCCCCTCAATCTCGACTATCGTCAGATATCTATCCTTCCTGAATTTAATCTCATCAGAGCCATCGTCTCTTCTCACCAGCAGGGCCCCGTTCAATGCCTCTGCATCCCGACAAGCTACCTACTGTCCATACCCGGTAAGGTGGATGCTTGGCTGACATCCCCTGAATTCGGAAAACTCCAGCAGTTTGAGTTCTACCATTACCACAAAAGTTTCATACCACGAACATACCAAGAATTCGTGCCCACACCACCGTTGTCCATCTCGCAGTTTTCCTCCTCTCTCCACACCGCCACCTTCGCCCGGTGCCATCTATCAGACGATCTGGTACAAATGCTTTGACTCCCACTGCTAAAAAAACTTTCACTTGTGGTGGTTTATCTGTCGGAGGCCTCACTGCACAGCATCATCCACTCCAGTTGCCCTGCCCTGGAGCGCTTGCTGATTGTTTTGGGAATAGAAATCGGTATCAGTTGTCTCCAAATAAAGTCGCCTCACCTTAAAAGCATTGGAATTTGTTTTAAAGGATGGCAGCTCATCATCGAAGATGCCCCTTCACTTGAAAGGTTGCTCCTTCATAGTTGTTATACACCTTCAGAAAAAACTGTCGTCTCTGCGCCCAAACTGGAGACCTTGGGTGTAATTCGTGACCCGTTTAATAATCACAAGGAGTTGGTGTTTGGCTCCTCACTTTTTCAAGTACCGTATATTTTCATCTACACATTTGTCATCATATGCTGCATTTTTCATTTGTGCGCATAAGTTCTATATGATCTTGGATTACACTTTGGGTACTAATATTATGTTATATGCTCAATGAAGAGTTCGTCCATTGATAGCCTATCAATGCTGCTGGATTCTGTCAAGATCATATATATCAGAATGAATAGTTTTGATCTGGACATAATTATTGGCTTGTTGCGATGCTTTCGATCTCTGGAGAATTTATACATAGAGGTGATGATTTCATGCACATTGAAAGCCCGTATATATTGTACTAGAATTAACTGTTCAGCCGTCGTTCTTTCGACATACTCTTTTTTCAGACCTTAACTGTTTTCAATCTTCATGTCTACTTAGGGAGAACCACATGGACAAAAACATATAACCAATCGTTGGCGTAATAAGCACAAGGATTTTCTCAATTCTCATGACATTCATTTGAGGACAATAACGATGGGACGATATGCATCCAACCAGGCAAACAGAAGCTTTGTCACATTCTTCCTGTTGAACGCGAGGTTACTATTGTCCATGAGGCTTAATTTTTACAGCAAGAGATTTCTCACGGACGAACATGTTGAACAGCAAAAAAAGAAGTTTCAGGTGGACAAATGGGCTTCTAAACATGCTCGGCTTATATTTACAATAAGTTGTAGACATTCTGAAATATTTTTTTTTACACAGGATGTTGATTTTATGGATCAGACCGATCCATTTGTTTGTGACTGCAAAAAAGAGTGGTTGGGTTAGATGTTACTGTCATGTTCAATCTGGGTTTTGTCTAAAAATTTGATGAACAATTAATCCTTGGGCTTTTTGTGCCATTTGTATGCTTGACTTGCATGTTGTTGCCCTCGTACTCCCCTCGACCTGCCACTACACTGCCGCATCTTTCATGGTTGTTGTTCGTTCCCGTCCGAAGCCTTGCCGTCGTTCTCCGCCTTGGTTAGCTCGCTGTGCTCGCCGCCGTCTGCTGTTGTCAACATGGTCAACAACCAAGAGGAATCAGGAGATGGTTGTACGCGGAGAGGCTGACAGTAGGGACCCACCAGGGTCATTGCATTTCACAAGCAGGTGCCTTGTTATTACAAGCCAAAACAATACTTCCTCCTAATTGTTTGACAACTAGGTTCCATGCCATTGTCAATGTAGTCAATAAACGAGAAAATTACATAACGAGCGGATAACACCAGGGACCCAGCAGCTCGCCCAGTTGTTTTTCAGTTTCAGAGACGGAGCTCAACTGCGCGCTGTGCGGGGGCTGTGGCCCGTCGAGCCCACGCTTACGCTTTTATTAAGCACATGACGAGCCCAGTTGATATTTTTTCTTTCCGAAATTGGCTAGCCCAATTCTTTTTTTTGGAGAATACCAAAACCAAGGCCTACTTGCTTTTCTCAGCCCTGCTGGGCTGCAAATCTTCCAAGACGAGGAGGGATAAGAAATGGGCTTCCCCAGAAAACGGGCTATAAGTTGTAAGAAATGGGCTGTAAATTTTTAAACCAAAGCCAACCGGCAATTGCATTAAAATGTCATTTTTTCAGGATTTCTCTACTTTCTACTCTTATAAAAACCAAAGCCAACTCGCAATTACATTAAAATATCATCTTTTTACCCACAAGATAAACTACTCATACAAATGCATCTTCATGTTCCGTGCAACGAACGGGCATCTTGCTAGTTAAGATTCTAAATTTCATTCATTTTTTTGCGGAGAATTGTTTTTTGAATTTTATTTTGATATAATTTTTTGAAAACTATTTTTAACGTGACTCGAAATTTCGTGATTAAAAGAATTCGGACCCCATCGAAATATGCAAAATTTCGTTGAATTTTTTAGCAGTGCCCGGAATATATGGTCTGTAATGCTAATAAAAAGAATATGAGCTTCAAATATCCTTAAGAATTAGCAAATGGGCTGTAAATTATTGAAAATAATGGCTAATGGGTTGTATGCTGTTTTCCATAGATTTGGAGGCTGACTTCTGGGCCTACTAGGTTGACAATGATGTTGTCCTAATTTTTTTTGACGCGTACGCAAGGCTTTGTCAACTTAGTCAACACACAGCAGTGACTGTTGGATGTCCATCCAACGGTAGCCATGCTTCTTCAATCTCTGATCTTCCTGCTCCAGCCGCCCAAACCAGCGCCGGCGGGACTGCCTGCTCCCTCCTCCTGTGGCTAGCTGTGCTGCCGCCAGGCCATCCCTCTAACCACCCACACATCCTGTTATTTTCCGGCAACGTCAGCCTCACCCCGCAGCCGACCAATCAGCGCTCGTTCTCCCCTCAGCGTGGGCATCCGCTGCGGTGGCTTCGCCGGCTCCGGGTGGTTCTCTTCTTGGCCCCGCCCTCGTCCACCGCGTTTGTGCTCTCGGCGCGGCGAGGTCAACATGGTCAACAAACAACAGCCATCGGAAGAGGCTGACAGTAGGGGCCCACACAGGAAAATGCCTCCTTATTACGCTCAAAATAATGATTCCTCCACCTGATAGCTGGGACCCACCGGAAGGGTCTCTGTATTTCGCGAGAAAAACGTTCCCCCGTTGTCAGCTCGGACCCACTGGAAATGCCTCCTTATTACGCACAAAAAATGAATACTCCCCCTGCTAGCTGGGACTCACCTTGGTGGGAGGCTGACTTGTGGGCCTACTAAGTTTACGGGGACAGAGGGCTTTGTCAACTTAGTCAATATGAATGACTCTAGCTCCAGTGATCGTACGATGTCCATCCAACGGCTGTAGTGCTTCTTGAACCTTTGGTCTTCGTGCTCCAGCCACCCAAAGCAGCGCCGGTCGTGCCGCGTGCTCCTGCCTCCCGTGGCCAGCTGTGATGCCGCGGAGGCCTCATCGCCCCCTACTACTCCCACCGCTGGCCAGGCCATCCCTCTACTCACCCACACCCCCTGTTATTCTGCGGCGACGGCAGCCTCACCCTCATACTCCTCTTTGCGTGGGCATCCACTGCTGCGTCTTCCCCGGCTCCGCGTCGTCCCCTTCCTAGGCCTCGCCGTCGTCCACCGCCGTGGTGCTCTCGGCGCGGCGTGGTCAATGTGGTCAACAACCGACTTCCATCGGAAGAGTACTGTGCATGGAGAGGCTGACAGCTGGGTCCATGGCGTCCGCAAGGAAGTGCCTCCTTATTACGTGCAAAATAATTATTCCTCCACCTGACAGCGGGGACCCACCGGACGGGCCACCGTATTTTGCGAAAAAAAACGTTCCCCCCTGACTGCTGGGACCCACCAGCTACATCTTCGCACGCAAGGAAGTGCGTCCGGGCAAAAAAAACGATTCGCCCCCCTGACTGTTGGGACCCACCGGCTACATCTTCGCACACAAGGAAGTGCGTCCGGGCAAAAAAAAACAAAACGATTTGCCCCCTGACTGCTGGGACCCACCAGCTACATCTTCGCAGGCAAGGAAGTGCCTGACAGTCGGGACCCACCTAGTCGAAGCGTACGTAGCATTGTCATTCTGGTCGCGAACATGTATGTACACACTGGTCATAGTAGAGGCGCGCACGTACACGTACGTACAGCGGTGAGGGTGCAAGAAAGAAAATACGGCCACATACGTACATACGGGCAGGGTCTCGAATGCCTACTCGCGCATACGTACATGGCTGGGTCGGAACGGAGAAACAGCGTCGTCGTCGTGTTCATGGGGAGGCAACGGAATGCGTCGTGTTCATCGGGAGGCAACGGAACGCGTGGGAGCCAACCGGCTGGGTCGGAACGGAATGCGTGGTCGTGTTCATCGGGAGGGCTTGGACGGAACAGGTGATGGAAACAAGGCCTGGCATACCGCACAATGGAGGAAACGGCCTTGTGTTCGACCGGCCACGTTCGAAACGGGGTCATGTTGATCGGGAGGGGCCTAGAGTACCGCAAAACGGAGGAAACGGACCTCCTACGGTCGAAATGGGGGTCCTGTTGATCGGGAGGGGTGTGGCGTACCGCAAAACGGAGGAAACGGACCTCCTACGGTCGAAACGGGGGTCCTGTTGATCGGGAGGGGTGTGGCGTACCGCAAAACGGACGAAATGGACTTGTGTTGGAGCCCTACGGTCGAAACGGGGGGGAGGGGTGTGGCGTACCGCAAAATGGGACTCCACGGGATACTGTTCATCTCCACCGTCGACCTCCTCCAGCCTCCACGGGCTCCTGTTCATCCAGCCTCCATTGTGCGCTACTCCACCGGCTACTGTTCAACCACCCCTCCACGGGCACCCCTCCACCGTCTACTGTTCACCCAGCCCTCCACACCA
>NC_041389.1:358656185-358657227 GCF_002162155.2 Triticum dicoccoides
CAACCACCCTCCACGGGCACCCCTCCACCGTCTACTGTTCATCCAGCCCTCCACACCACGGGGTCCTGTTCAACCACCCCTCCACGGCCACCCCTCCATCATCTACTGTTCATCCAGCCCTCCACACCACGGGTTCCTGTTCATCCAGAGGCAATGCCACCGCTCACTGTTCATCCAAACCCCCCCGCAACACTCACTGTTCATCCAATCGATCGGCTTCAATTAGCAGCAGTAGCGAAGGAATCGCTCCATCGGGTTCAGTTAACAGCCATCGATCGATCCCTCGGGTTCAGTAACGCGTAGCCTGCAGTGCAATCGCTCGGGTTCAGTTAGAGCCCAATGCCTCGCTCGGGTTCAGTTAGAGCCAACGCCTCGCACACACGCGCGTACATGTACGAGAGAAACACGCATCGCTCTCCCACCGTAACCGGCAATTCCCCGAAATTTTCCTCCCCCTCGCTTCTACCACGGTTTTTTCCGTCATGGACGGCCCAAAGAATGTCATGCAGCTGCGTCTCCGGCCCGCCCAGGACGAAAAGCCCATTTTCTGTCATGATTGTTTGTCATAGAAGTAGGAGCCCACCACATCTATGATGATACCGGGTTTTGTCACAATTATCGTCATAGAAGTGTCATATGTATGACAGAAAAAAAATTCGTTCGGCCCAAAATGTCACGGATGTGTCTTTTTTTTGTAGTGTATGGAAAGAGTCACGACATATATGTATATAGGGAAGGAGCTGGAGCGGGTCCGCATGTGGGAGAGATAGAAAGAGGAGAGTGGTGCACAAGGATACAAAGTGTGCTTGTTTGCAGTGGGGGTGGTAGACGCTTGGGGTGACGTTTTGTGCGTATGGGAAAGGTACACTCTATATAGTGTGTGTGCTTGGGAAAGAAAGATGCCGAGAGACATAGAGAGTGAGGTAAGAGATGTGTGCATGCCCGAGAGACAAAGTGATAGAGACTTATATTAGGGTCTGGACTTTAGAAGAGAGGTGGGTGTTAATGTGCTCGTGTGTTCGTGTCTGGGGGAGAGAATGAC
>NC_041389.1:358657352-358658082 GCF_002162155.2 Triticum dicoccoides
AGGTGTCTATATTTGAGAGACTTTAGCGTAATTGAGAAATATATGGTCAATAGTGTGTGCACTCATGGTTGATCATTTTGTTTCAAAGTTTGGACTATGAGAAACGATACTTTTGAACATGCGTGATACACTTTGAAGTACCAGGATTACAAACCTAAGATTGGTATTTTGGAATTCGACTCCATCATTAGCTTTTGTAATTCATTTAAACGGAGGTACATTTTTTAAGCCGGCATTTCGTGATTTCAAATTCATATATCAAACCTAGAGATATACACATACGGGCATGTTCAAACTTTATAATCATCCACTTTATTCATACGCATGCACATTTTTGCTTTTGTAATCATATTTAGGATAAACACATTTGGAATTTCATTTGAATTGGACCATATGATGGTATTTGCTTGCACTAGCTCAATGATCCATATTTGGATTGAATGGACAATCTAAGTTTCGAGTTGGAGACATTGATTTTCGAAACTTGCACTTTTTTTGCGTGCAAAACAAATAAATTCTCGAGCATGATATCATAGTCGGGCGTACAAGAGCAGAACTCTTAATTTCAGGCGCCAAAGGCTTTCAAACTTCACGCTCACATCAAAATATCTCATGCCCGAAGTTTAGCCCTGCGATATTCCTGTTTACCCCTGCCACATGAACGGAAAAGGGCTACTTTCGTAACTCCATTGTTTTCCCCTCTTTGCCCCCAACATTCTTCCCCAGAGCC
>NC_041389.1:358658342-358732370 GCF_002162155.2 Triticum dicoccoides
TCTAGTTCTCGGCCGCAGCGGTGAACCTCACACCCCGCCGGATCTACCTTCCGCACCTTGGAACCCCTAATTGCCAACTCACCACTTCACCAGAGCCGCTTCAGTGACTGGCTTGTCCACCGCTCCAGATCTCCTTGACCGCCATCATGGTACACCGCACCGGATCTGCTTCACCGGCACCCTCGTACACCACAGTGGAGGCCCTTCACTGACTCCCTCGTCCGCCCCGTCACTGTCCCTTCATACAAGTCCTTGTCCGCTACAACAGATCCGCCTCACCAAAACATTGTACACCGCGCCGGATGTGCTTCACCGACGCCTTCGTCCACTGCACCGGACCCGCTCCATGGACACCATAATCAATTCCAACGGCCCTGCTTTACTGACACCGCAGCCTCATCGGGTTATTTGATTTGTACTCCTTCGTTTTTTCTCTTCTCTATCATGGAACTATTCACTTAGCACAGATGAACTTTCTTGTATGTCGACAGGCGCCACAACTGAAGCACCAGAGCCGCTTCAGCAACGGAGACAGTTGGCCCAAACTCAACCGCAACACGAGCACCATCGACGATCCTTAGCTATCAAGTATGAAAACGATACCCATACGCCACCGAGAATCAGGTACTATTATCCAACGGCCGGCGCCTACGTTCACTTTCTTAGCATAAGCACTGCGCCTTTGAATTTCTTCAGGGCATCATTCAATTTTTCATGAGACGCATTATTCTGCTTGCACCTATAGGGCCATACTTCTGGCAGTGAACATGTTACATGTGCTAAATTACAAACCAGTGTACATATAGTTACAATGCTTTAGTTATGTCCTAAGTATTACTATACTTCGTAGATATCACTGCTTCCTATTTTACTCCTTGCATGCTATATTTATGATAATGGTGTTGTTCTAATGCCACCTGTTGGTTCCATCTGACTGCTTCATGTTCTCTATGCTTAATTACACATCGGCAAACTAGCACGTGGTTCCGCTGCTTTTTGTTTGTTTTACCCTACATTTTCTGATGCTGGCTATTACATCACTGCTCCGAGCCTTTGTTCATTACGGGGTTGTTTGGTTCCCAGCCAAAATTTGCCAAGCCAAAGTTTAAATGCCACAGTTTGGTTGGCATGTGTTTGGTTTTTGCCACACTTTATTGCCCCTATGGCCCACTTGTCATAGAGACAATTCTTTTGCCAACTTTTGCCAAAGTTTTGCGTCCAGTTTCTCAGCCACACTTGTGTGGCTTGCCATACTTGTGTGGCTGGCCACACTTGTGTGGCTTGCCATACTTGTGTGGCTGGCCACACTTTGGCTTGGCCACGCTCCAAGCAAACAGACCCTACTTTTTTGTGTGTTTTTGATCTTCCCAAGTTGCATGACTAATTTGATGCTTCTGTTAATTATGGAGCTGCCAACCCCATCAAGCAAAATATTTGTTCTTTTGGGGCTGCCACCTCGAACAAGCATAAAAATAGAGTGAAGCACGTATATTGTTCTGTAAGCACACACCCTTCTTTCATTAGTTTAGATGAACCATTGATGATCAATTCGAACCAGTGCATGCGATTAAAATTAATTTTACCTAAATAGAGGGTGCAGAATAAACTAAAACAACTAGATTTGCAACCACGGGATGCTGATGATATCTTCAAAGAACATTGCAATAGTAGCGAGGCTTCACATCAACATATGGTAAGCCAACGTGTTTTAGTACATGTGAAATGTAATGCGCGTGGGCTACTTTCTTGGCTTGTGCCCTCAACCTGTAATCCTACAAAATTACAAATAGTTCAGTTGTCCGCTTTGCTGTATTGCTTGATTCAATGCTTGTTTGTTACTTGTTAGGCTATACTTGAGTTGGCCAATATGTCAGCAATGCCTACTGTACTATCGTAGAGAAATTCATGCCTAGTTCATTTGACTCCTTAACTTTTCCTATGAACTTCATCACAAGACTGTCTTTGTAGTTTATATGAGGCCACACTGTTAAGTGCTTTGTCAGATTATTTCAACTGCTTAGATGCTTTGGCAACTTAAATATAGCGGTGGTACACTCCATTTCAACTAGGGATGTTAACTAGGTCTCATTTAATCCCGATTAAAGTCCACTAGTGGTATGATAGTTCAAACAAGTTTTTGTTTTTTGAGGAAAATGAACTAGGGAGCTAGCAAAAACTAACTCGATGGAACTGGCGGATGCCGTTTATTTGCCACTTACATCCCTAGTTTCATCCTACCATTTTAATTTATTTTCAGTTGATGCTGCTTCAAACCATTTAAATATAGCTTGCCATGCTCGGCAATAATTCTTATGTCATTTACCATGTAAGCTTACTGTCTGGATCATGCGATAACTATCTCTTACTTATGTCTAGCGGAAACCTTTCAGGATGATGTTCACACTAGGACACAATGTACAACCCCAGACTCTATTTGTGGAAGCAGTGCGCCATCCATGTTACCAGATGGTAGCAGTTCAGAGGCAACACCGCTGGAGAGCAGTCTGAGCATAGATATTATAGTTCTTGAGGCTCTACTAGAGGCAGAAAGAGATGGTGTAGCTGCCATGAATGAGGTAATCTTGATCTTGAGGCTGGACATTATGCAATTAGCTGCACGCATTATGCAAGGAACCCAAGAAGTGGAGGAAGTAAGAATGTTGCATTTGAAGACGGAGGAGGTCCTGTTGCTTCTGCTATCGGAATCCCAGGGTAATCCTAGTTCTTCTTTAGATACCAGTTGAAATTGTCATTAGATTATTATACTTGCATGTGTCATGTCTCTGAATGGATTATGTTGTAAGACCCCCTATGTTGTCCATGTGTTGTAATGATCTGAATTTTTAGGCAGGTAATCCTCAGTACTTGTATGATTGACATAAGGTGAACTATTTTTCGTCTGAGCATATTGTATGGGATGAAATAACCATTTGACTCAAAAGTGTATCCAACCTACTGAATTTGAAGATCACGACATTTCTAAATCATAATCATATATAAAGGTGGAATAAATCTTTGTCGTGGTTTTGAAGAAATAAATAACAAAACGTAGAATGATGTATGATATTCGTAATCGAATACAAATTGGATTTGAATTTAGTTGCCACGGCCCAGGGTAAATGTGAATGCTAATTCTCCCAAATTTTGAACAAAGCGGCAAATCACCCACTATCATTTGTCGGCTGCTCGAAGAAGTATTTGCGAGATGGAAATTACTGTCTACCCCTGACACTTCACATCCTAACCGACCCAAATTTCGCTGTTGTCGATAGGGGTAGACTAGTTACTTCAATCAGACATGACACGACCGCCTCTGATCCCATTCAGACACGGTGGGCGCCAAATGTGGGCGGCAAAACACATTTGATTCAAGGTCGTCCGAAAGACATGTGTCTCTCCCTCCATTTCCCCATTCATACACGGTAGGCGGCAAAACAAACTCTCTTCGTCCAAAATCAATGTAGGCAAATATTTTAAATACGGGCAGATGTGTAACTTCCCTCAGACGTGACACAACCGGCCTACCTGTCAGCCCCGTTCATACACCGTGGGTGCCAACCGTGGGCGGCAAAACACCCTCTCCTCACCCGAAATCGCTACCAACAAATATTGGGGAGAGGCGAGATTACAGTCCTATCCCCAACTGACGTGATGTCCGAAATTTTAAACGGGGGATAAGTTCGTAACTTTCCCACATTTCAGACAAGCGCGTCCCAAAGCTTGAGATCCCCCCTCCCCCTCCATTTCCCATTCATACACCGTCGGTGCCACAACACAACCTCCCCACCGCGGCCAGCCTCCTCCGTCCGCCACCCCATCCTCCACCTTGCCAGAGCCGCTACCCCTACCCCGTCGTCCAATGCAAGAGATGGGCGTCTCTCATCCATGGTGTCGGACCAGCATCCTTTCATCGCGTCCTCTCGCTTCATCGGCACCGTCGTCCACCTTGTCGTTGCTGCTCCTATGTCTGCCTCGTCCACGGCAATAGGACTTATCCCCCGACCCGGCCATCTACCGTCTAAAGTCCTCTTCCGCATCGCCGACAGCCATCGCACCCGCAGCACCCTCAACGTATCAGTAGGGGCCTACACGGTGTCGCAAGAGAGGTGGTACTCTTTCATATCTGCTTAAGTTATTGATCTAACCCGGAAAATAGATCTAACTTGTTTACTATACTTTTATTGTCCATACCAAATCGTAGTGGCTAGTTGAAAGCAAACATTGGTTGCGAATTAGCCTTTGTCCGGTTTGCACCTTCAGATCCGCCATGGCATGGTCACTATACTCGTAAATCTTATGGTTTTACCCCTTTATATTCACTACCATCATCGTAGGTGCTTCGTGTCGTGCTAGCATTGCTCCTCAAGACCTCAACCCATCAAGCGGAACAACATGCCACTCATAATTCCAAAGCTTAGTTGTTGATATACGAATCTGGTATGAAGCTCATATTACTAAAATAGAGAACGTTTAATTGGTCACCTAATGTTCCTATATTCGTTTCGGACAGCATGCGCGCCACACACCGGAGCTACAGTTAAAATATTGGGCGGGCCAGATGGCTTAGGCTATAGGGGATCCCAAATTTTGGTACAAATTTACCTTCACTCCTTTTTATATTGGACTAGGGATGGGTGGGCCATGGCATTGTTTTGTTCTTATGTAGCTCTTTCTTGTCGTACCGGCAATACAAGCCCATATGTTCCAACTTCCACTTTCCTGATTTTACTCTTGATGCTTAGGGTCTTCCCCTTTTATCTACTCTACTATGATCTGCGTAGGTGCTCTCTGTCATACTAGCAGTACTCCACCTTTCAAGCTAAGCAACAGAACACTCATAATTCCAAAGCTTAGTTGTTAAAATGTGATTGTGATATGATACTGATATTAGTTAATAGACACATTTAATTGGTTAGCTAAAGGTCCCACTTGAGTTTCCAAATGCATGTCGCGACATATAGAGAGACAGCAGAATTGCATTTCTTTGTCACTTGTTGACTGTACTTTCTTGTCCATACCAAATCTTAGTTGTTATTTCAAAGCAAACATCGGTTGCTAACTACCCTTTGCGCGGTTTGCAGCTTCAGATCTGCCATCCCACTGCCACGATCAACACTATACTCATCATGCTTATGGTTTCCCCATTTTATGATGACCACGATCAGCCTATGTGGTTCGTGTCATAATAGCACTGCTCCACCCATCGAGCTAAACAAGCTTAGTTGTACAAATTTGAATATGATATTATGCTGATATTAGTAAAACCGAGACATGCTTAATTGGTCAGCTAAATGTTCCTACTTCAGTTTCGAAATGCATGTGAGCCACATATGGAGAGACCGGAAGGAATAGTATCCCTCTGTGTGCTCTGGTTCGTCATGGGTGGGTAACAGACATTGTATAGAAAGACTTGTAATATCTTCAATCTGCTTGCTCTTCTGCTCTTTTTTAACATGATCCTCTTCTCTTCTTTAATAAGTATGTTCCTTGTTGGGAAGAGTAGCAGAGACATTTGCGGTCGACTGGTCAGGTCGAGTTGTTCTCCCTTAATTAGTATATTTTAAATCTGTCAGGTCAGGTCGACTTGTTCTTCTTAACTATATGTTGAAGTTGTCATCTGTGAAGTATCATCACTTCTGGAGCTCTCATATTTTGAGTAGTAGGCCACATTATATTAATGCACACACCAAATTACAGCATGCATGGCATCTCTCAGAAGAATTGGAAAGATAGCACAAACGGGTTCATAGGGAGGCAGCATTGGATTAGAATCACTTCTACATTACAAAGATAATCTCACTTGTTTTTATGTTTTCATGCATGTCATGTATTTAACATGATCAAAATGAATATGTGAATGGGCGCACAAGAGGAATACTGCGGAACAATCCACTAGCTAACAAACTTGGCATGGTGGAGGATGGCCTATCTTATTCACCCATCAAGGTGCTTGCTCTAACTTAGCAAGGTTGTATTGGTCGCACATATTTTGCATATGACCTCTTGCATTACTTCTACTTTGTTACACCACCATCTGCTTAGTTTAAGCATCGTATATGAGTATATGCCATACCTATCCATTTTCTGTACCTATTCCATGTGTCATCATACTATGATTTTTCAGTCAAATGTTGTTCTTCCGTAATAGATATCCAAAAGAAAGAGGGTGAGTGCAGATCCTCAAGGAGTACAAACTAGGTATTTGGAAAAGGTAGTGATACATGTTAAATCAGATAGATCAGGAGCCACAGAAAAACATAGGCCTAACTATACCACACTTTACCCCTACTCCACTAGCCAAACCCCTATTAGAACTACAGAGAGCCCAGCGTCAGGTACTGTCTATGATATCAATTCAAAATTTGAACTCCTAGATTTCTGCATGTGCCTTACCTTCTCTCTTGTATGAAAAGTAATTTCAGATGAATCTCCTTGCTCAAAGGATCATAGGATCTCACAACAATACCGGGCATTACATTGCTCTTTTTAGTACCTTTTGCCCTTTGTCAGCATTTCTCATTGTTGTTTGATTATGTAGCATCACTATAAATGTTCGCTTCTTTATCCCCCCTTTGCTCGAAATTATAAGATCTATATTTACTCTTAGGTAAATGTAGAATTAACATAATGGTTATGAAGTTTTGGATTGCTCATGTAAGTACCTGTTGTCATGTACTCCCTCTGTATTGAATTAATTGTTGATCAATTGGGTGTATTTAGAACTTAATAGTGCTAGATACATCTATTTCAGCGACAAGTAATAACGGACGGTGATGGTATTACTGTACTTGCATCGCGAGATAGTTGATTTCTAGCATTACTCTGCATCTTATCTGCCCTGCCCTCCACTTCCTCCAAATTATCAGATCTACATTTACTCTTACCAAAATGTTGAATAAAAGCCAATGCCACTGCACACGTTGATGTCCACATTCCTCTTGTCAGTGCCTTTTGCCTTGTAATGTTGTACTTAATAAATTGATATTTGATTATGTATCATCAGTCTGCACCTGAGCTTCATTATCCTCTATTCTTCCAATATTATGTGATCTATATTTACTCTTTGCAAAATGTAGAATAATGGCAATGCTTATAAAGAAGTTTATTTGGGGAATTTATTGAATTATCCTTCCATCAACATGGAGAAGGGCTTTGTCCAGCCCGTGTTAACATGTAATGTAGGTTCATCCTTCTCAAGCCTTCAAACTTTGTTCTAGTATAGATTTGAATAGGCATCATTTTCTCCACTGCTGTTTACTTTGTTGTTTACATCTGATTGGATGTTTGCAACAACTACCAGTTTTAAATTGTAGTTGTAAAAACATGTTCTTTATGCAGAACAGATCCATTTATTTGCTTATGTAATTGTGAAACCTATTACGTGTCTCTTTATTTCTCTTTCAAAGTCGTATCTCTTATGCCAGGAAGAACTTTAGGGAAGATAGTGAGCCAAACCATCTTCAAGAGAGTGAGATGACACCAAGGTCCTATCTTGATGAAGACAGTGAGTTGAAGCTACTCTCCAGCAGCTGTGAGACAACCTCTGTGCAGTCGCTGCCTCAATCAGTTCAACTTATTCAGTCTCAACTTAAAGCGGAAAGGCTTGGTTCAGCTAAGCTCCGACTTGATGTCAATTATGCAATGAAGATCTTAGAAGACTGCCTTGCGAGCTTTGGTGCTATAAAGCTAGGGATGCAGCATCTATTGTTGACACAACTTAGGTCACATCAGCTTGTTCGGCTACTTGCGGTGGCCATCCTGTCCAGGCCTAATGCCTTCTGAAGTGCTCTCAATTTTGTATATTCTTTTGTCGGCTCCTTTGTATGCACTGGTGGTGACCTTTGATGCCCAATGTATGTAATCCGCGGTCATGTTGCACTTTATTATGTCGTAATTTCTTTATTGTATAGTCTAGGTTAATTCTTGGTCGGTATGTTGTAATTTAGGCTAGAAGGTTCAATGGATCTCAATGTTGTCGGTCTTCAGGTCGGCCGTTACTCATATGGGCCAAAACGTGGGCCTATAATCAACTTGGGCCATTAGCAGGTCTAATCGTATAGTAGTTTTCTGGCTTTAACAGGCCGAGTAAAGTTCTGGCCAGGTGGGCCAGAGAATACCAGGGGCTTTTAACAGGCTAAAATCTAGATTGGGCTAGCGTTGAGCCAAAAAATTCACGGGCCAATACAGGCCAAAACTGCCTACACTAGTAGAAAATGGGCCAATGGTCCAGGCCGGCCCAGCCCATTAGTCCCGGTTCAATCCAGAACCGGGACCAATGGGGGCATCGGACCTGGTTCGTGAGCCCTGGGGGCCGGCCGGGCCACGTGGGCCATTGGTCCCGGTTCTTCTGGACCTATTGGTCCCGGTTGGTGGGACGAACCGGGACCAATGGTCCTCGCTCCTGGCCCAACACCATTGGTCCCGGTTGGTGGCTTGAACCGGGACCAAAGGCTGCCCATTAGTCCCGGTTCATGCCACCAACCGGGACTAAAGGGCTGGTCCTCGTTGCAGCCAGTGTTTAGTCCCACCTCGCCAACCGAAGGGGGCTCAGACCAGTTTATAAGCCCCTCCCTCTCTGCCTTATTGAGCTCCTCTCAAAATGAAAATAGATGCCCTTATACAGGAAATTTAACCTAAATTCATACTGAATTTCTCTGAAGTTAGTAGAAATTTATTATGAATTTAGGTCGAATTTTCTCTATAAGCGCATCTATGCTCATTTCTGAGTAGTTTTTTATATAGTTTTTTTCCTTTTACTATAGTTTTTCTTTTTACTTCTGAGTTGTAATAAGTCATTAAAAAATAAGCATCTATGCTCATTTTTTTAGTAAAGTTAATCAAAACTATTTTTTCTTCTATTTATTTCTGAGTGGTTTTTTATATAGTTTTTTTCTTTTCTGCAACATTTTTTTTTTCTTTTTATTTCTGAGTTGTAATAAGTCATTAAAAAATAAGCATCTATGCTCATTTTTTAGTAAAGTTAATCAAAACTATTTTTTCTTCTATTTATTTCTGAGTGGTTTTTTATATAGTTTTTTTCTTTTCTGCTTCATTTATTCTTTTCTTTTTATTTCTGAGCTGTAATAAGTCATTAAAAATAAGCATCTATGCTCATTTTTTTAGTAAAGTTAATCAAAATTATTTTTTCTTCTATTTATTTCTGAGTGGTTTTTTATATAGTTTTTTTTCTTTTCTGCTACATTTATTTATTTATTTTTATTTCTGAGTTGTAATAAGTCATTAAAAATAAACAAGAGGCGCAATGCTCGTTAATTTGCTTCAAGCCTTTCGGAATAGTGTCAACTGCACTGCACATAGCTCTGTGGAGTCTACCGTATTCCTCAAGGCTTGAATCTAACCAACGTGCAGGAGCATTGAGCCTCTTCGTCATTGTCTCTGCACTCAGGGCTTATAAACAGCTGCGAGTGCCTCCCGCTTGGCGAGGTGGGACTAAAAAAACAGCTACAGGAAGAATCAACAAAAAAATAGCTGCAGAAAATAAAAAAGTAGTTAGACGGGTCCATTGGTACCGGTTCAACGCACCAACCAGTACCAATGCCACTCTTTGGTCCCGGTTCATGGCACCAACCGGGACGAATGCCGCTCTTTAGTCCCGGTTGGAGCCACCAACCAGGACCAAAGGTCTTCGTTTCCCGCCCTTTGGGCTGCTGAAAAGAGGTCTTTGGTCCCGGTTGGTGGCACCAACCGGGACTAAAGGCGGCATTAGTCCCGGTTTGTGCCACGAACCGGGACCAAAGCCTTTGCTATATATACATCACTTAGCGCGACTTCGATCTCTCCTGCTCCACCCCCGTTGCTGCGCGTCTCCTTGCTGCCACCTCGCCGTCGCAGCCCCGCCCCGACGCCGTCGCCGCCCCGCCCCGCCACGCCCCGACGCCGTCGCCGCCCCGCGCCGCCCGCGCGCCCCGTCCAGCCCGCCCGCGCCGCCCTGATCGACGTCGCCGCCCCAGCCCGCGCCGCCTCGACGCCGTCGCCGCCCGCTCCGCACAACGCCGTCGCCGGCCGCACGTGAGCATTTTTTTTATTTTTGTTAGATTTTTTTTAGATTTTTTTTGTAGTTCATAGATATTTTTTGTTAGGTTAGATGTGTAGTAATTTAGATATGTAGTTCATAGATTTTTTTGTTAGATTAGATTTTTTTTGTTAGATTACATGTGTAGTAATTAATTTGTTCATATTATGTTAGATTTTTTTGTTAGATTAAATGTGTAGTAATTAATTTGTTCATATTATGTTAGATTTTTTTTCTGTTAATAGATTTTTTTGGTGATATTATTATTGAATATGCATGTTTGGTGATATTATTGTTAATAGATTTTTTTGGTGATATTTAGATTGTGTAATTAATTTTGTTCATAGAATTTTAATGATTTTTTTGTTCATAGTATTTAGAAAAAGGAAAAAAATAAGAAGTAGTTTATATATAGTTGAACTAGCTAGTTGATTTAATAAACTAATTTATTTTACTATATATAGAAGTAGTTTGTTTTTAGTAAGTACTACTTATTTATTTATAGTAAGTGCTTAGTAGTTGAACTAGATAGTTGATTTAATTAATAAAACTACTTTTATTTAACTATATATAGAAGTAGTTCCCGCGTCGACGTCGGTGATGCCTATCCCGCATCCTCGTCGTCGTTGACTCGGCGGTGGAGGCCTGCTTGATCAGGGCCATGTTCGGGACTGGGCTCCGCCGGGCTGGTATTGGGAGGTGCTACCTTCCGGGGGACGTAGGTTGGTGAGGAGGCAGCCCGTTGTTGACCCGATCCTTGTTTGGTGGCGGTCGCGTGGGCCAGTGACGGTGGTGAGGCATCCGGACACCACGGAGGTGGTACGTCACCGTGTCAGCGAGGAGGGCGAGCACGTCCGTCGCTACATGGTTGCATTGGAGGGGAGGTTCGACAATACCTGGCAGGTTCTTCAGGGATCTCACTAGAGCTATGATCCTGTGATGGTTCCTTATCTTTGGGTGTCCACCGCCCGCGTCGATACCCGTCGGGCGCTACGGTTCTAGTTGTATTAGTGATAATATTCGACGATGTACGGACACCAAGAGATGATGTACTTTTTCTTATAATTATTGAATGCATGCTAATTTGAATACTATACTTTATTTTATGATTTGGTTTTGCTTATTTTATGATTTGGTTTTGCTTATTGAATGCTCATATTGGATAAGTTCTCCTTCATTCCCGTGTGCTAGACAATTTGGTATAATAATGCATTCGGGAATGAAAGGAGGAGCTACGTACATCGATCATCGATAGTCAACCCATGATTAATAATAATGATCTAGTTTAATATTTGAATTATGAACGTAGGCCGGAAATGTCGTACTCATCGGACAACGAAAACCGCCCGGGGGAGTGCGACTGGTGCCACGACGACCGAGGTATCTGCGACAGGTTCATTGAGCTGGACGAAGATCGGCGCTTCAGCATTAAGCTCGAGGAGACCTGCGATGTTCATACGGTACGCAACGATGACAATAGTTTTTTCGTAATTAAGCACGACTTCAACTATTTTAACGTGTATTTTTCATCTTTTCCAATTCGACTAGCTTATCCCATGCTTTGCAAGACGCTATGTCTTGGAGAGGATGGGTTTTGAAGACCATGAAAGTTTCGAAACCAAAAAAATTATCCTAAGTACCCATCATGGTGTGGATTTTCAAGTAAAGTTGTACAATGCTCAGAGTGTAACCCATTTTGGTTGCAAAAATTGGGAAGCACTTTGCAAGATGTATGGTCTTGATGAGGGTATGCTTGTCACCATGGATCTTGGTGATCCTACAATCGAGCAAGAGAGACCTTCGACTTGGGTCCTTGTGGATACACCTCCAATTCTTCCCCCATGTGAGCTTAACATAGTTATTAAGTAATTTATATTGTTTATTTCAAAATATATAGTTGACAACTTATCTCCATTGACAGCTTATTTTCATTCTTCAAAGAATGTGCGGAAGATGGTAGACAGAACCTACTACACCGAAGGCTCCGAATTAACTTATCAGGAGAAAAATCATCTGGTCGCATTTTGTACTGATCTTGAGAATTACAATATCTACAATCAAACTCCTCAATATTATGGTCAATACGTGCCACTAGTGCATGTGTTGAACTACGGTAACTACCATGGAGATACCCTGGTAAGATTATTTTTTACTATTACAACATCCGTGCATCTTTTTGCACGCTTCTAAAACTAGTACATCATTGCTAACTACGACGTTATTGACCATGTTTTTCAACAGATAATCCCGAATGATTGTGTGCCTCATCTGATGTATACGCATGGTGGCCTTCATGTTTTGAACATACAACCAGGTCATCCTACGAATCTCAACTGTCCATACCGGGTTTCTAAAAGAAGTGGAGACATTACAATTAAAGAATGGAAAAAATGTATGGACAGTCGTAAGGAGCTTCTTGGAAGCAAAAAATAGCGAATGGCAAGAATTGGAGACAGGATGATCTCCATTCTTCATAATGGAGAATCAGGGGCTATATTGTTCTATGCTATTTTACGTGTTTAGGTCCTACCTGATACTGATGATCATGTGCTAAAAACAATTATGTAGGGTTGGGTTTGATGACTATGAGGATGATGATCGTATGACTTATTATTAATAACGAGTAGAAGTTGTATGATGATGCATGATATTAATTAGTAGGACTTGTTATTATAAATATATGATGATGTATGATGCGAGCATGCATGATCATGTTATATCAGCAGGTGAAATGAACATATAGCAGCAGCGTTGATAAACCAAGGACGAAGATATAAGAGAGGACACTTCTCTCTATTAGCTAGCTAATAACAACCTAAAAATAACCCACAAAACCCCTAAAGCATCCACTGTTCTAAAAAAACATGGACTTTTGGTCCCGGTTGGTGCCACCAACTGGGACCAAAGGCCCCCCTGACTGGGCTCGGCGGACCGGCCACGTGGAGGCACATTTGTCCCGGTTCGTGTTTGAACCGGGACTAATGGGTGGAGGCATTAGTAATGACCCATTAGTCCCGATTCATGAACCGGGACTAAAGGCCCTTACGAACCGGGACTAATGGGTGGTTTTCTACTAGTGCTAAGACCCATGTTTGGCCCAAATAGGACAAGCCGTTAACAGACCGAAATATATCTAGGGCCTTGTTTGGCCCAATAAAATTATGGGCTTTAAGCAGGCCAGTATCAACACGGGCCGTAGGCCCAATAGTGTCAGGGGCCATTATCAGATGGGTTGTAAGCAGGCTGAATTCAACGCAGGCTATAATTAGGCCCAACTGTTACATGGGCCATTAACATGCCGATAGGCCAGTTGGGATAAAATTTATCCATGAAGACTACGGGCCGTTAAGAGGCCTAAAGTTACTTCGGACAAGATATAGCCCAGTTTTTGCGTGGGCCGTTAAATGGCCTAAAGTTAAACTGGCCCGACAACGTCCCAGTTGCACCACGGGCCGCTAACAGGCCAAAACTATTATCGGGTCGAACTGGTAAACGAGCATTTAACAGGCTGAAATACAAACCTGGCTTAGAATGGGCCTAAAAGAACAGAGGCCTATTAACGGTCCTGATCCGATATGGGTCATAATTTGGCCCGAAACAAGGCAGGTTGTGAACGGGCCTGATCTGATATGGGCCTCAATTTGACCCCAAACATGGCAGGCTATTAATGGGCCAGCCCACTAGTGTCTGAAAAATATATGGTGGGCCTTTAGTTGGGCCGGCCTTTTTACCTTAAATGGGCCACTGTTGGGCCGTGCCACATGGCGACATATCATAGGTGTGTTACGTCCATTGTAGGGATGACATTCGTCCCAACGATGAGTTGACACGTGTTTCTTTTGTCCAATGAGAATTTTACACGTGGAAAATCCCCATTGATCGTGGCTGTTAGCGGGTTATCAGATCCAAAACCAGACCCGTTAGCTTAACGGCGAACCGCTATGGTGGATGCCACGTGTTGGTCACCCTTGATGAACGCACTTCCATGATGTGCGATTTATCGTCATGGAAGTGGACACTTCCGTGATGATAATTTTGGTAATGTCATGGAACACTTCTACAACAGCACATGTATGACTATCTTGATTCTGTCATAAAATTGTGATGGATGTACATGCATGACAGAAAACGTGACCTACTCTGACAAACATGTATCATCACGGAAGTGTATTTTTTCTGTAGTGATGTCCACATGGTTTGAGAGAGAGGTGTCAATAAAAACAAAATATGGACATGGTAGCATCATGCTTATTATCATAATAGCAACAACTTTATCATAAAACTTTTTCATATAACTTTTATCATATAACTTCTCAAAACAAGTAACAATTCATCACAACATCGAAGTAAAAAGCATAAACTCTATTGAAAACCAAAAAACTATGTTCTCAGTCAACTTTGCAACTACAATTCATCATATTTTTAGGAAGGGTCTTGTATCGGAGCCTTTTGGCAAGTCCAAATACTCAACCATATTTCAGTCTTCTATGATTTCTAACACTTACAACATACCCATGAGCAAAAAGTTTCAACCGGACACATAGAAAGATAGGGGATTATAATTTCGCCTCCCAATGTATTCACCTCAAGGGTGATGTCAACAATAATAACTCATGCTCACTCATATCCAACTAGATATATGTGCCTAGATCTTTCCTCACCACATGATGCTTGCAAAAAGAGAAAATGAAAAGGAATAGGGAAGAGTACTTTGACTCTTGCATAAAAGTAAATACATAAAAGTAAAAGATAGACCATTCGCAGAGGGAAGCAGAGGTTGTCATGCGCTTTTTAGTTTGTATGTCAAATCCCTTAATGCAAAATAACGTCATGTTATATTGCCCCTTATGATAGCAACCTTTATTATGCAGTCCGTCGCTTTTATTATTTTGCCATCACAAATTCATACAACGCTCAATTTTCTCTTACACTAATTGATCAAACACATTTAGAAGCAATTTTTATTGCCTTATTGCATCGATGACAACTTAGTTGAAGGATCTAATCAATCCATAGGTAGGTATGGTGTACTCTCAAAACATGAGTTGGGTTTAGGGTTTTTGGATGCACAAGTAGTATCTCTACTTAGTGCAGAATCTAGCAAAGATATTGAGCAAGCACCACATGTTGAAGGATCTATGACAATATAACTTCTATGTGAATATGAACAAACATAACTCATTATGTTGTCTTCCTTGTCCAATTCAACTATTTTGACATCTAATATTTAGTGGGGGCTCACAATCATAAAAGATGTCCAAGATAGTATATTTGCATCTGAATCTTCTCTTCTTATTAATTCTTTCATGAGTTGCATCAATGACCAATGCTATGCTTGTCAATCTCCAATAAATTTTACCACTTATACTTTTCCTTATGTGGTATCATTACTTACCATAAGATTAGCATATGATATTTATTTATTTATTTCCTTTTATTTGATTGCAACATAAAAGTAAAGAAGCAAAACTCAAACTAAACGTTATTATATAACTCTCACTTGATTACATAGATAGATCAATCACAAAACTAATACTCAAAAACAGATCATACTAAACTTTTATTCAACTAAATCACGAAGCTAATGATCAAACTAAGATAGGTAAAGGTACGATACCGGGACATCTCCCCAAGCTTGGCACAAGCCCAGGCGAGTGCCCGTACCCGTGTACTCAAGTCTCCTTTGGTGGGGAAGATGATGAAGGTGGTGGTGATGAGGTAGTAAGTTTGTCCTTCGGCTTCCAGGGCAAGGGCTCACCATCAAAAGATGATGCACGAGTCTCCCGAGTCCTGCAACTCGCAGCTAAACTCATACCTTTAAATCTTGCCTCATACTCAAAAACTTGGTTTTAAAGATCATAGATTCGGCTTTGCAGGAAATTGATTTGCTCGTTGAAGCTGAAGACTATGTTCTTCATGGACTGGCCATCCACCAAGTGGCCACGGGTGAATTCCATGATTATGGAGTGATTGGCGCTAAGTCCGCGCTCCACCATCCTTGGCACTTGAAGATGTCTTGTTCCACCACCTCGAGCCTGGCCTCCACGGTCCCCGTCGTCTTTGGCCCCTGAACATCCTAGATGTGGAGCACCCCCTCACGCATCTCCATGGCTTGAGGGTGCTTCATCACCTCCGACAAGTATGGGTTGACAACCCTCTCAAAGAACTTGTCCTTGGAGGAGCTTGGTGGAGCCATGAAGATCTAGATCTGACGAGAAAACAACACGAAACAAAAACAGGGGATTTTTCTGCGATTCGGTGGTCAAATCGTCCGGGGGTATATACAAAGATTCTTTTTACCTTGGGAAACAAGGATGTAGAAGGAAAACAGAGTCGGGAAGGTGCCTGAGGAGGGCATAAACCACCAGGGCGCGCCAGGAAGGGCAGGCGCGCCCTAGTGTATTATGCTCACCTCGGTTGCTTTCTTGTTTATTATTTTCCTAATTTTTGTAATATTCGAAAGCTGACAGAAAATACTTTTGCGGATTTTTTAAGTCCGTTTACTTACCGTATCACGTACCTCCTCATTTTTCAGGATTCTGGAGTGTTCTGGAAGGTTTCTTTTATGTGTTCCTCTGGTTTCATGGTTTGGATAATATTGCCTTCAACATTAATAGGCGTACCTGAGATATAATGTTTAATTCTTTGTCCATTGCCCACCTTGGGGTTAGTACCTTCGGCATTATTAATCTTGATAGCTCCAGAGCATTAAACCTCTTCGATAATGCATGGTCCTTCCCATTTGGAAAGAAGTTTCTCTGCAAAAAATCTAAAACGAGAGTTGTACAAAAGAACATATTCTCCAACTTTGAACTCCCGCTTTTGGATTCTTTTGTCATGCCATCTTTTAACTTTTTCTTTGAATAATTTGGTATTTTCATAAGCTTGGGTTCTCCATTCATTTAGTGAGCTAACATCAAATAACCACTTTTCACCGGCAAGTTTGAAGTCATAATTGAGTTCTTTAATTACCCAATATGCTTTATGTTCTAACTCAAGAGGCAAGTGACAAGCTGTTTCCATAAACCATTTTGTATGGAGACATACCCATAGGATTTTTGTAAGTTGTTCTGTAGGCCCAAAGTGCATCATCTAGTTTCTTAGACCAATTCTTTCGGGACCTATTGACAGTTTTTTGTAATATTAGTTTTATTTCTCTATTGCTAAGTTCAACTTGACCACTAGATTGAGGATGATAGGGTGATGCAATTCTATGCTTTAACATCATATTTAGCAAGCATTTTTCGAAAAGCACCATGAATAAAGTGTGAGAGACCATCAGTCACTAAATATCTAGGGACTCCAAACCTTGGGAAAATAACTTCTTTAAGCATTTTAATGGAGGTTTTATGATCAGCACTACTAGTTGGAATAGCTTCTACCCACTTAGTAACATAATCAATAGCAACCAAAAGATGTGTATACCCATTAGAGGAAGGAAAAGGTCCCATATAATCAAAACCCCAAACATCAAATGGTTCAACAACAAGTGAATAATTCATAGGCATTTCCTGACGCTTATCAATATTACCAATTCTTTGACATTCTTCGCAAGACAAGACAAACTTACGGGCATCCTTGAAGAGAGTAGGCTAGTGAAACCAGATTGCAATACCTTGTGAGCAGTTCTATCTCCCGCATGATGTCCTCTGCAGGCTTTAGAGTGACATTTCCGCAGGATTTGGTCCTGTTCATGCTCAGGTACACAATGTCTAATGATACCATCTACTCCTTTATAAAGATGTGGGTCATCCCAAAAGTAATGTCTTAAATCATAGAAGAATTTTTCTTTTGTTGGTATGTGAAACTAGGTGGTATGTATTTAGCAACAATGTAATTAGCATAGTCAGCATGCCAAGGAGTGTTATGAGAAACATTTATTGCAGCTAGTTGTTCATCAGGAAAACTATCATCAATAGGTAGTGGGTCATCAAGAATATTTTCTAACCTAGACAAATTATCAGCTACAGGGTTCTCAGCTCCTTTCCTATCAGTGATATGTAAATCAAATTCTTATAGAAAGAGAACCCACCTAATGAGTCTAGGTTTAGCATCTTTCTTTTCCATAAGATATTTTATAGCAGCATGATTAGTGTGAATAATTACTTTGGAATCAACAATGTAAGATCTGAATTTATCACAAGCAAACACAACTGCTAAAAATCCCTTTTCAGTAGTAGCATAATTTCTTTGAGCATTGTCTAGAGTTTTGCTAGCATAATGGATAACATTTAATTTCTCATCAACTCTTTGTCCTAGAACAACACCAATAGCATAATCACTAGCATCACACATAATTTCAAAAGGCAAGTTCCAATCAGGTGGTTGAACAATAGGTACAGTAGTTAAGGCCTTCTCAAGTGTTTCAAAGGCTTCCATTCAATCATCATCAGAAACAAAAGGAACATCCTTTTGTAAAAGATAGTAAGAGGCCTAGAAATTTTAGAGAAGTCTTTAATAAACCTCCTATAGAAACCAACATGACCAAGGAAACTACGAATACCTTTAATATCTTTAGGACATGGCATTTTCTTAATTGCAACAACTTTAGCTTTATCCATCCACCTCAATACCTCGTTCAGAAATTTTATGCCCCAAGACAATCCCTTCATTAACCATAAAGTGGCACTTCTCCCAATTCAAGACAAGATTAGTTTGACCACATCTCTGCAAAACTCGATCAAGGTTGCTTAAGCAATCATCAAAAGAGGTTCCGTAAACGGAAGAATCATCCATGAAAACCTCAACAATCTTTCACATAAATCAAAGAATATAGCAGTCATACATCTTTGAAAGGTAGCAGGTGCATTGCATAAACCATATGGCATGCATCTATAAGCATAAGTTCCAAAAGGACAAGTAAAGGTGGTTTTCTCTTGATCAGGTTGTGATATAGGTATTTGAGAGAAACCAGAATATCCATAAAGAAAACAAAAGTGTGTGTGTTTAGATAATCTTTCTAGCATTTGATTAATAAAAGGCAGAGGGTAATGACCTTTTCTAGTTGCTTTATTCAATTTTTTAAAGTCAATTACCATTCTATAACCAATAACAATTCTTTGTGGGATAAGTTCATTTTTGTCATTAGGAACAACGGCAATACCTCCTTTCTTAGGGACACAATGAACAGGGCTTACCCATCTACTATCAGCTATGGGATAGATTATACCTGCTTCCAGAAGCTTTAGTATTTTAATTCTTACCACTTCTTTCATCTTAGGATTCAATCGTCGTTGGTTTTAGCATCAGGTTTCATATTAATCTTGTGCTGACATAGAGTGGGACTAATGCCCTTAAGATCATCAAGAGTATATCCAACAGCAGCTCGGTGCTTCCTCAGAATTTTTAATAATCTTTCTTCTTCATGTTCTGAAAGGTTAGCACTAATAATAACAGGTATATCTTTTTCTGATCAAGATAAGCATACTTCAAAGTATCAGGCAATTGTTTTAATTCAAATGTAGGGCCACCTTTAGGTGGAGGAGGACCTCCTAGAGTTTCAATGGGCAGATTGTGTTTTAGGATAGGTTGCTGTTCAAAGAATATTTTATCTATTTCATTTCTTTCATGCCGGTGCATATCATTTTCATGGTCGAGCAAATATTGTTCTAAAGGATCAGTAGGAGGTATGGCAATAGAAGCAATACCAGTTATTTCATCTTTACTATGTAATTCTTCATTGCAGTTGTCTACTAAACTTGGATAAATTAAACTCATGAGACACGTCACCAGAACTAACACCGACAGTTTGTTTTTCACAATCTATCTTAGCATTGACAGTGTTTAAGAAAGGTATACCAAAGAGAATGGGACAAAAGTCATCTTTTGGGGAACCAAGGACTAGAAAATCAGTAGCATATTTTATTTCCCACACAAGACTTCAACATCTTTAACTATCCCAAGTGGTGTGATGTTGTCTCGGTATGCAAGTTTAATAGTAACATCAATGTCTTCTATTTCAGCGGGTGTTATATCATTCATAATTTCTTGGTATAAGGTAAAAGGGATAGCACTCACACTAGCACCTATGTCATATAAAACATGATAGCAATGATCTCCATTTTTATCTGAGACAACAGGCATGCCAACTACAAGTGTATGTTTGTCTTTTTCATTGGGTTTGGCAATTCTAGCAGCTTCATCACAGAAGTAAATAATATGCTCATCAATATTTTCTACCAAGAGATCTTTAACCATAGCAACACTAGGTTCTACTTTGATGTGTTCTGAGGGTTTAGGTGCTTTAATATTACTTTTGCGAACCACAACTGATACATTAGCATGTTCCTTCATCCTAACAGGGAAAGGTGGTTTTTCAATATAAGCAGTAGGCACAACTGGATCAACATTGTAAATGATAGTTTCATCTTTAGCTTTTACCGGTTCTTTAATTTCTTCTTTAATAGGGGGGTGATATTTAAACCACTTCTCCTTAGGGAGATCAACATGAGTAGCAAAAGATTCACAAAAAGCGGCTACTATCTCAAAGTCAAGTCCATATTTAGTGCTAAACTTGTGAAAAGCATCGGTATTCATAAAAGATTTAACACAATCAAACTCAAGCTTAAATACCTGACTCTTTACCTTCGTCGAGTTCCCAATCTTCAGAGTTGTGCTTAGTTCTTTCCAAAAGATCCCATCTGAATTCAATAGTCTTCTTCATAAAAGAACTAGTACAAGAAGTATCAAGCATGGATTGATCATCACGAGAAGGCCAAGCATAAATATTTTGAATGATAGTTTCTCTCGAGAGCTCATGGTTGGGGCATGAATATAGCATTGACTTAAGCCTCCCCCAAGCTACAGCGATACTTTCTCCTTCATGAGGCCAAAAATTATAATTCCGATCACGATGAACTAGATGCATAGGATATTTTTTGGGTGAAATTCCAATTTCAAGCGATTGCAGTTCCAAGATCCAATATCATCGCATAGCCTATAACATGTCAATGATTTTCCCTTCAAAGATAAAGGGAAAACCTTCTTCTTAACTTCATCTCCGGGTAAACCTGCAAGCTTAAATTATCCACGAATATCATCCACATGTATAAGATGCATGTCAGGATGTTCAGTTCCATCTCCTGCATAAGGATTAGCTAACAATTTCTTTATCATACCCGAAGGACCTTCATAACCAATATTTTCAGTAGGTGCAGTAGGTTGAGAAGCAACTAATTGTGCTTCTGGTCGAGGTGAAGATACCCCGAACAAACCCCTCAAAGGATTGTTTTCCATAGTAACAAGTGACAATAAATTTCAGCATGTAATAGAAAATTTTCCTTACCGATTTCCACTTACCAAGAGCGCTTCACTCCCCGGCAACGGCGCCAGAAAAGAGTCTTGATGATCCACAAGTATAGGGGATCAATCGTAGTCCTTTCAATAAGTAAAAGTGTCGAACCCAACGAGGAGCAGAAGGAAATGACAAGCGGTTTTTAGCAAGGTAATTTCTGCAAGCACTGAAATTGTCGGTAACAAGTAGTTTGATAGCAAGATAATTTGTAACGAGCAAGTAGTGGTAGTGGTAAATAAAGTGCAGCAAGGTAGCCCAATCCTTTTGTGGCAAAGGACAGGCCAAAACAGTCTCTTATAATAAGCAAAGCGTTCTCGATGGCACACGGGAATTTCATCTAGTCGCTTTCATCATGTTGGTTTGATTTGTGTTCGCTACTTTGATGATTTGATATGTGGGTGGACCGGTGCTTGGGTGCTGTTCTTACTTGAACAAACCTCCTACTTATGATTAACCCCCTCACAAGCATCCATAACTACGAGAAAAGTATTAAGACATAAATCTAACCACATCATTGAACATATGAATCCAAATCAAGTCCCTTACGAAGTAGCGCATAAACTACGGTTTAAGCTTCTATCACTCTAGCAACCCATCATCTAATAACTACTCCACAATGCATTCCCTTAGGCCCAAAGATGGTGAAGTGCCATGTAGTCGACGTTCACATGACACCAGTAAAAGGGAATCACGACATACATATCATCAAAATATTGAACACATATCAACTTCACATGATTACTTGCAACATGATTTCCCCCGTGGCCTCAAGAACAAAAGTAACTACTCACAAATGATATTCACGCTCAAGATCATATGGGTATTAAATAGCATAATGGATCTGAACATATAATCTTCCACAAATAATGAAATATACCATATAGTAATCAACTACAAGATGTAATCAACACTACTAGTCACCCACATGTACCAATCTGAGGTTCCGCTATAAAGATTGAACACAAGAGATGAACTAGGGTTTGAGATGAGATGGTGCCATTGAAGATGTTGATGGAGATTGGCCTCCCAAAGATTAGAGGGTTGTTGGTGATGATGATAACTTCGATTTCCCCCTTCGGGAGGGAAGTTCCCCCGGCGGAATCGCTCCGCCGGAGGGCAAAAGTGCTCCTGCCCAAGTTCCGCCTTGAGATAGTGACACTCCGTCTCGAAAGTCCCCTCCTTACTTTTTTCTAGGTCAAAAGACCTTAAGTACCAGAAGATGGGCACCGGAGGTGGGTCGGGCTGGCTACAACCCACCAGGATGCGCCTGGGGGGCCTGGCACGCCCTAGTGTTAGTTATTTGCTCCAGTATTTTTTTTATATATTCCAAATTAATTCTCCGTGAAGTTTCAGCTCATTTGGAGATGTGCAGAATAGGTATCTCTGACGTAGCTTTTTCAGGTCCAGAATTCCAGCTGTCGGCATTCTCCCTCTTTGTGTAAACCTTGCATATTATGAGAGAAAAGGCATTAGAATTACTCCATAAAGCATTATTATGCATAAAAACAATAGAAATAACAATAAAAAAACATGATGCAAAATGGACGTATCACATGTCATGCATCCCAACGATTTTAGTTAGTCACATAGTAGATGTACTAGTGCTGCTACCATTTGCATATGTAGTGCTTCTTGTGGCCATGAGATCATCCATTTTTGGCAATTGTGACACCAGAATGGGCCATGATGTGGTGTCCTTCTCACTGGTTCAGTTCCTTTGTTAGGGTGAAAGCTACTTACTTTCAAAATTATCAATTTTGTATAGAGAATTCAATCTGTTACCTTCATCTTAACTTTAATAGTGTAGAATTGATCTTGTTGCTACTATTTGTTTTCATGAGATATGAAGTACTAAAAAATGTTGTTGTTATTTCCTACTTAACAAATAAGCTGCACCAGTCCCATTCAAAAAATAGGAGACTAATGCAGGGCTAATGACGAATCTACTTCTCTTATCTATTTGTCATGTGGTGTGAATGCCTGCCCTATGTTATAGAAGATACTTTTGGTATAACATGTTTGTTGGCTATTGAAACCTGGTAATCTTCCGGGTGCGGGCATGACTTTTGGTCGTTTGTCCATCTTTCTGTATTTGTATATTGTAATTCGTTGAGCGAACTGTTGTGAGTACAGGGTACTGGAACATAATTAACGTATTTATGTTTCTAGTACCAGTCATCTTTCTGGCTTGTTGGCCTACTGAAAAATCTCATCTCCTTTTGTTTTATTAGGTTCTCACACAACCAGAGAAGAAAGATTAAACAAGCTGGACACATTTTTGGACATTCAAAAACTGGATGATCATGACATCATAAGAACAAATTCACCTGTATGACAACACCATTTTCGGCCTTGCTTGGTCTGTAAAAATATAACTAATTGTGAGCTATTACACAAGTACCATGTATTGCATTATATTTGTTGCTGTGAAAAATCATGTTGCTATGAGATACTATTGGTCCAAGTCATGCTGCTGTGAGAGATTATGTTGTTGTGATGCAACTGCAAAATTATGTGATGATATATTTATTCCAATTCAAGAAAAAAATATGTTGTTGATGTGAAGAACTGCTGCAAAATTATTTTCATATAGCAAGTTTCATCATGTCACATTTTTTAAGGTGATATTTACAATTTTTTTTGAGGGTTAAGACAGTAGGAAAGGCTCCTACTACATGTATATATAAACAAACAAAAGAACAGTTACATGGTGATTTTTACAATGAAGTATATGGGGTGGGGGGAGGGTAAGGGTTAGAACCAAGACACAATCCTAACTATGTTAAGGCAGACTTTGCAAGAAGGAGGAGACAACATGTCTCTTTTCACTAGGCAGCCTTCTAATATTGCCAAAGTCTTCCTTGAATCTGTTGAACCAAGAAGGGATAGAGGGTGACACATGTCTAAAGTAATTATTATTGCGTTCCTTCCAAAGGCTCCAAGCAGCAGTGAGGAAAATTTCCATGATCATTTTCCTTGGGTGTTGTGTCTTTAGGTTTTCCACTAGCTGCAATCTATCTCCATGTGTAGCCCAAGACATGCGTAGCAAGCCCCAACATTCCTTACTGAAGGTACAATGAAAGAAGAGATGCTCCACCGTTTCTTCTATGTGCTGCCCGCAAAGAAGACAGTCAAAGTTGTTACCAATATTGTAGTGACGCCGTTTGAGCATATTTCTCGTGTTGAGCCGGTCCGAGAGTAGAAACCAACCAAAGACTTTGATTTTGGGTATGCATTTAGTCTTCCAGAGCCACTTGAATGCCACGTGTGCAACCGCATCACGGAAAACAAACTGATAGTATGCTGTGGTTTTGAACAAAGTTGATCCCCAACAATAGGACCAAACATCGTCACGATTGACTTGTAGTAAGGTTGTCTTCCTATGATGCTATTTTAACTTGTCAAGATTGGATTTTTAAAACTTTTTTTACACCATTTTAATTTAACATGACAATCACACCTTGTCAAACGGTGTTTGTATGGAGGGGTGGAGGGGGGCGTTGTTTGAGGTTTCAAGGGTATCTAAGGAAATTTACTTCAAAAGAAAAAGGGTATGTAAGGAAATTGTTTGGAAGAGGGGAATTTGATGAATCCCCCGAAATCCCCACCTCCCAAAACCTCCTCAATCCACTTCGAGGCCTCAAAAAGAATCCTCGTCTCTCCCCTACATATAAAAAAAAGCTTCTCCGCCGCTTGCCGTAGTCAGCGAGGTCGTCCCAAGGCCAGTCCTTCTCGATCCTCGGGACTCCTGATGAAGCTCGCGCCGTCCCCGGTGTCACCCGGCTTGGCCGCCGACGGAAAGCCTTTCCCTAGGTGCGTCCCCACCTCCACTCCGGGTTTCGCGGATCCCTTGTTTGGATCTAGGTTTTGTTGCTGCCGCGTTTGTTGTCTGGGACCTGGGACTCTTAGAATTTTCTTAGTGTTGGTTTGATGCTGTTTAATTTGTATCGATGCCATGTCTTGTAGCTTGGTTTCGGCAGTTTTTAGGTAAATCGGGGCAAAACACTTGCTATGTACCTAAAGGATGATAATTACAACTCAGTAAGTACCCAAATTTCTCTTCATGCCATCGCTGGTAATCATCACGCACCCGAGACGCTAGATGCCTGGCACCAGAAGATGACGAGAGACCTTCTCATCTGTCTCCATACATAATGAGTTTCTTCAGATTCTGGCGGTTTTCCTCTCTTTCGCGCGGCTGGTAATAAGCTTAGCTTTTCCTCATTCGCGGGAGGCCTGATTGCATCGAATCCAACTCAGATCACCTGACTTCTTGGCTTATGCAGATTTGTAAAAATGCTGCTCTGCAGATTTGTAAAAATGCTGTTCTGCTTGGGATGGGGTGTTATGCCTTTTGATTCATGCTCTTCTACCTTTCAGTGTTGTCCTGAGTAATCGTCCCTTTTGGTTGCTACTAGACATGGGTGCTTTCGTTCAGGGTTAATCTGCCCTATTGGTTATTTTGGGTCTTTTTAGTGTCGGATAGTTCATTTCGATTGATGATTTTGATGGAATCACTGTCAATTTTAAGCTTGTAAAGCAAGGTGCGGGTATAAACCTGTAGTCACGTTTCTTAGAGAAGCCACATTTGCGGCAACTGCTAAACACTTCAACGTATTTTTTGAATTGGCACCAAGTTTGTTTAGTCTAAAGTGTATAGACAACTATCCCTACTTTGCTAGAAAAAATCTTCTTGCAAAACGTGAGTTAACGGAAAATAATTGGGCCTAAGCTGCTGTCCATGTCTTACCAAATAGACCTGAATTGTGCAACTCTCTTGTGGTGAGGATGCCGCAATGAAGTGGCTCTCAATCTGTCTAAAAATGATAATAGTATTCAACTTCATGCATGTTTGACATAATGTACAATCAACTGTACTCCTGATCACTTTAGTTGGTCCATCTGTTGCCACTTCAGATAAGGCCTTGATGATGTATGAGCATCTGCCAAACATTGTTTTTGGTGCCATAAAATCACTTATACCTTTGCGCTACAGAGTCCTCATTTAAACAGAACAAGAACTCATGGTTAAATCACCAAATATCCAATACTCTTTAAAATGTTAAATATTATTTAAATCCAGATTGATTTACTTGAGTCAACTTTTAAATTTCCTTGTCTCTTTCACCCATCCAATTATTCAGTTTTGTAGTCTTATCCTTGCTTGCACAACCCTGTTTTTAACACATACTAGCCAATTGGAATTCACTACACTATTCATGTGTTATGCACTCTTTCTTCATTGTAACTAATGCACAAAATGCCATCAGGAAACTACTTGCCTGTAATCTCCTTGCAAGGTTAGAGCAGAGCACTCTGCCACTTTACATTGTTTCACACTGAGTTGTAGACTTGCTGCCCATTTTGTGTTGACATTGGCCACCCTTAGTTTCTTTCCTTTCAGGAACAAACACACTGCTTGAGGTTTCTTTTACAGGACCAATTAAGTTTGTCTTGTATTCTTGCCCTCTGACATATCGGTGTGTCTGATATTCCATACAACCTTTGGCTTGCTGGTTATGATATGAAAATTGCATATTGTTTGTTATGCTGCAGGTCGGGGAAGGAGCTGAAGCGAAAGCAAGAACATGATAGCACAACAGCAAGTAGTGAGAGTAGCAAGCTAAAACATTTCATAACAGGAAGTCCAGGTGAGTCACTGTTAACTTTGTCACTCTCCTACTTCCTTTCCATGTATTGTATTCTTCCTCGGTGCTTTGTTATATAGCACTCACAATTGTGCTATATCATGCTTGTTTCTCTAGGGCACGATGATTTGAATGATAGTTTTGATGAGCAATTTGGCTTGAAGACTTCTGGGTATGTATCCTACTACTTTATGAGCTAAAGCTTCTCTATCTGCTTACCCATGCATCCTTGTGAGTAGATTGATTTACTTGAGTTAACCTTTTGTTTGATTTAAATTTCCTTGCCTCTCTCAGCCATCCAAGTATTCAGTTTTGCAGTCTTATCCTTTTTTTTTGAACCTCTGGACCGTAGAACAATTGTTCTACGGTATTTTCATTAATAAAGAATATTTACAAAAGTGTCAAGCTACATATGAGGCATGAAGTCCTCAGCCAATTCATGTTCTAGGGAATAACAACATAATATCACAGTTTAAAGATTATTCTCTATCCAATTCTTGATCTTGTCGGCGGTACTGGCATTAGCTCTGATCATAGCCATATCTAGGCAGTCCTTAAGATAACATGTCCAGCTTTGAAGGTGAGGTACAACACTTCTGAAAATCTTGTCATTGTGAACCGACCAAATGCCCCAGCAGCTTGCAATAAGAATAGTCAAGCCAATGTCTCCTGGTAAATGGTTTAATGATAAGCTGAGCTCATCGAAGCGAGAACTTCCTCTTGGTTTCTGTGGCAAGATGTATTTCCAACAAGAGAGTGCAAAAGGGCCATCCCAAAACAGACGGAGGAGAGTTTCCTCAGAGTTCTCTGAACACAATGCGCAGCTGTAGCTCGCCAAATACATGGATTTCCTGTGGAGAAGATTCCTGGTGTTGATTCCATCATACAGATGGAGCCAAAAGAAGATTTTGTGCCTGAGTCTGGTAGGGCTTTTCCATATAAGGTTGAATATGTAGTGCGCAGAATTCTCCTCCCTTAGGCACTTATACATCTTAATTGAAGAATATTGATTGGATCCCCAACTGTATCTCCATGAACCCCTTTGATGTTGTAGTTCTCTGTCAGCAAGAGTGCATTGAGATGGGTGTACTGCTGATAAGCTTGCAAGGAGAGGGGTGTATGAAATAACTGGGCCAGATCATCAGTCAACAGAACCTCAATGAGATTGTAGAAGTCTTGTGCAACAATATCCCAGCAAGATTTCAGGAAAGCTGCATTAAAACCATCAGGCCCTGGTGCTTTTTCAGAAGGCATATTATGGACCACTGCATCAGTCTCTTGTCTAGTGAAAGGAATTTTCAAATCAGCTAGATCCTCATGAAGACGAAGGAGCTGGTGGAGGATTCTGTGAGTCAGATCTTGTGCCCATTCTCTCCTTAAATGCTCTATAAAGAATAGCTGCTTTAGCATTATGTTCCTGGTGCTCCACACCCAGTTCATCTTGGAGGATGGCAATTTTGTTATTCCTGAATTTGATAGTAGCCTTGGCCTGAAAGTATTTTGTGTTGGCCTCACCCATCTTAATGTTTCTGATGGTGGCCCTTCGCCTCCAAATAGATTCTTTGCTAAGATAGGATTTTTTGAAGATGCTCTTTGATTATGGTCCTTCCATTGGCCTCAGCAGTGGTGAGGGATCTGTATTCCTCCAGGGTGTCATAGAAGTGGATCATATAATTTGTGTCCATAATGATCTGTTTCAAATCAGAGAACTTACTTGCCCAAATCTTGAGACCCTTTCTAAGTCTCTTGAATTTGGGTGCAATAACTTTGGCAGTGTCAACCTCCTGTACTTGTTGGTCCCAAACATTCTTAACAACTTCTTTGAAATCATGGCGTTCTAACCATAAATTTTCAAATCTGAAGATAGTAGCTCTGGGGATACTAGTCCCAATCTTGATCATCACAGGTACGTGATCAGAAGTGGTTTTAGCAAGTGGGATAGCAGTAGTGTCAGGGAAAGCAAGTGTCCAGAATTCTGAAGTGAAGAACCAATCCAATTTCTCTAATACAGGTGCTTCCTGCATGTTACTCCATGTAAAATTTCTGCCTTTTAGTGGGATCTCAACTAAAGCAAGTTGACTGATGGCTTCATGGAAAGCAAACATGTCCTGAATATTCCCTCCCTCTCTGTTCCTGCTCTGTGGGTATCTGCTGTAATTAAAATCCCCTAAAATCAGCCATTTATCTTCATCCTCCATGTGAAGGATCTGAAACCAGTTGATGAAAATTACTCTTTCTGCTTGCTGGCATGGCCCATAGACATTAGTTAAATACCATTGCTCTCCATTATGCTTTGATGTGAAAGAGATCGTAATCGAAAAATCATTTTTGGAGACAGTGTGACCAGAAAATAGATGATCATTCAATGCAACTAAGAGGCCCGCTGATGCTCCAACAGATGGCACGAAATCAAATTTGTTAAAACTTTTGGGGCAGAAATTCTTGATATAGAAATTGTCAAAATGTTCTCTTTTAGTCTCCTGAAGGCATAGGATAGAGCAATTCGATTCCTCAATCTTATTGTGCAGGGCAGTCCATTTCTTAGGATCATTCAGTCCTCTGATATTCCAGTTTAATACATTCCAAGTGCTTGCCATAATAAAGAAAGAGCAGAACAGGAAAATAGGAAGTCTGGAATAACTTATGCATGATACTGTTTATTTCCACCAGATCAGGAGAGCAGCTAGGTACTATTACATCCAAAATAACCACCACATACTCAGGACAGTACCAGGTACTATTACAGCCAAAATACCACATCATGTCAACAGATAGGATCTACTATGAAGAGTTGTGATACAGATCTGGAGCATCACTTCTGGGGCTGACCCAAGCCCTTGCTTGCCTTGATATTCTTGTTGGAGATGTGGTGCTCTTTTGTTTTTTTGGGCTTTGCAGTGATCTTCTCCTCAGAGGTATCTTGTGCATTGACCTTGCAAAGTTAGATATTCAGATTCTTAACCACTTTGGATGGAATAGGTGGAGGTAATGCAAAGTTAGATATTCAGATTCTTAACCACTTTGGATGGAATAGGTGGAGGTAATGCATGACAGGCCAAGCAGTTCTTATCAACACAAACTTTTTGCTTAAATCCATTGTTCAAAGACTGTAATCTACAGCTCCTTCTTACCTCAGTCTCCACTAATGGGGCCTTCTCCTTTCTTTTCCTCTTGATATGGATCAGAGGTGGATGAAGCAGAGTGTTCCCCCTCAGTACTAGCCTCACCAATAGGTGTGGTGGCATTTTCCCGATCCAGAAGTTTCTGTTGATATGATTTCAAAGTACAAGGAGCATGATCAAAGGGACATAAGACAGGGATAGCAAAAGGCTTGAAACTAGCAGTAGATCCTTGAACAATGACATCCCACACTTTAGATTTAAGAAATTTCTTGGCCCAGGAAAACTTATCAGGGGACAGGAGAGCAACTGATAAAAATTGACCCAATCAATAGGAACTTGTATTACCTCCAGATTTTCCTGTTTAGGTGCACAGCGTGTTTCCCAAATTTGGGCCCCTTCTGCCCCTAATTGCTCAATATTCTCATCAATGTTCGGGTCCGTCACCACGTGCCCATGCTTTACAAGGGGGGCATTATCATAGACTTGATCATATTTAGCATAGATAGGACCAGGAAAACCAGGTGGGGCAATGTAGTCAGACTGAGAATTTTCACCTGTTTGAGAAGTGAGTGCTTTGTCTATCACGGCAGAAGTTTCATTACCCATCTTGTCCACTGCAGGGTGTGTCATAAGCTTATCATGAGTAGGCCCATCAGGGGCAGGTAGCATCAGAGTGATGTCATGTTCCTTTGCTGCAATTTTGCTTACAGGTTCAATCAGTTTGCAAACAGAGACTGGGAGATTATACTGGCTCGTTTCAAACTGCATAGGGTCCTGATAAACTTCCTCAGATGGATGTTGTTGGTGTTGCAAGATTGCCACCAAATTCCAGTCTTCCATGATATGTGCATGCTGTACTGTAAGATGGGCCTGATTGGGAGGCCCATTAAGTGGCAAATCCGGGCCCAGCAGAGGGGTCCATCATTTGGCAACTCTAGCCCAGCAGCTTGGTTCAAATCAGGCACTGTCTGAACAATTGGCGCCAAAGGCCCATTAGCAGATGCTCCAGTAGCAATACTGTTTTGAGAGGGAACCATAGATAGAGTTAAGTTGCTGTTAATATCTCCCTCCTGCAATTCCTCAGTATTGTCAGCATTATCATCCACCATCATGGGTTCCATGAGCTCATGTAACTGAAGAAACTCCCCTGGATGAAGTTCTTGATCAATCTCTTCATTGCCCCCAGCCAGGTAGGTCCCCCTCCTCCTCCTCCATATCCAAAGGAAGGTCCAGATTTGGTACTTGCTGATGAGCCACCTCCAGCTGAAGATTCAAATTGTTTAACTCCTGATTATCTGCATTATTTGGTTGCTCTTGCTCTGCTTCATGCTGTTGCACAGGACCAAGGAAATGGTTGTGCTGGTTGGGGTGGAAGTGAGGCTGGTGTGGCCTAGGATGTGAGTTACCATCAATAGGGATTGGATCAACATCCGGTGGTTCAACCCCAAGCATTTCTTGTTGCACAATCACTATTGGTACAGTCAGAGAGTGTTTGGGAATTGTGTCCTTCACCAATCGCCACACTAGCTGGAATGTCCTTAAGCTCCTCCACCCTCACCTTGACCATCTGAATTAGCCCGGGTGCTCTTGTTCCTATCCTAGTGTAAAAAGGTCCCAAATCCTTTGGCTGCATTATTGATTTCATGGAAACATCTTTTGTCAAAAGGGAAACTGCAGAGTAAAATCCATGCCTCTATTCATAATAACCTCCTCCTATTCATACCCTCATTGTGTTTTCCAAATATAACATGGACATCTGTGAATGCATGAGGGCTCTGAAGAACTAGCTCATCTCTGTCAAATACACTGTCTAACTTGACATACGCTTGACCGACATGGCGAAGTTTCAAAAAAACCCTTGTGCTTGATTTCAGAAAGGAACTCAGCCAGTACCTCGCGGATCATGGAGAAAGCCACTGGAAGATTTGGCATGGGCACAATGGTAGCGATAGCCCATTCCTCGTGAACTGGAGTCACCGCCCCGGCCAGAGCATGAACCCTAGTCGGTCTGCCTTCCACTTCGATGGCTTGGTGATTTGGGGGAGGAAACGGGGTCGGATCGAATTGGGAATGTCGCCATCGTAGCACGCGAGGTTGAGAGAGTGGGGTACAACAAGTTGCCGGGCGGCAATCCAAGGCGGGCGGCGACAGAGTGGATGAGTGGGAAGGTGGAAGAAGCTGGAGCGGCAGCGTGATGAGGGTCACCTACCAAAGGTGGTAAGACAGAGGCATTGATGCTGTTGCCAAGGTGAATATCGGTATCAACGGCTGAGTGGCCTGATACGCGGGAACAGTGGATTCCTGCCTTGGAATAAGACTAGGGATGCCGCTTGTGGTGGGCTGTGGGCTAACATTGGGCCTATTAGGCCTATTAGTGAAGTAACAGTCCCTAGCAATGTGACCCCATCGGTTGCATGCTCTGCACCTGATACGATTTTTGCAATCGGGCCGAAAGTGACCCTTGAGTAGGCAACGAACATAGAAAGGCTCCTGGCCCAATTGGTGATTTTGAACCTGCCGAGATCCCGCTCTTGATTTAAGATGAGTATTGCCTTGAATGCTCCCAGGATTGAGCCACGATCCATCCAGCCATGATCCATCTGGGTTTGAATTGGATGGAAATCGGGGGATAGATCCCGATTGATCTTGGTAGATACGAGGAGATTGCAGAGCTTGCGCATAGGATCTATGTGGGTGTCGAGCAAAGATATGAGTCCAGGCATCTGCTTTTTCTTTGAGATACTGATCAAGTTCCCAGGAGGAGCTGGGATCTCCATCTCCCCATAGAAGGAAATTCATATTGTACTCAGGCTACAAAACATTACCTTCCTTGATGATAGAAATCCCAACTTCTTTGGATGAAACGGTGAACTTGTATGACCAGTTTTGCAAATGACGAACTTGGAACAGAGAAGCTCTTCCACCAAATCGCAAGAGAAGGATCATACCCACAGAGTCTTCGTTGAGGCGAATCTTGGATCTGGTGAACTCCGCCACGAGATGAAATTCCTCTAGATCCTTTCCTCCTTCAGTTGATTGGGACCCCCCACCTCTTCCAGATCTCATCTTCGAAAGGGAGATGATGGAGCTGGACGGTGATCGCCGGGAAAGAAATGATTTTTGAGTGGCCGGCGGCGAGAGGCGGAGGGGCTTGTTAAGATGTGTCACCTTTGTAGCTTGTCCCACTATCAGGTAGTCTTATATTTGCTTGCACAATCCTGCTTTTAACACATACTAACCAATTGGAATTCACTACACTAGTCATGTGTTATGCACTCTTTCTTCATTGTAACTAATGCACAAAATGCCATCAGGAAACTACTTACCTGTAATCTCCTTGCAAAGTTAGAGCAGAGTTTCTTTCCTTTCAGGAGCATACACACTGCTTGAGGTTTCTTTTACGGGACCAATTAAGTTTGTCTTGTATTCTTGCCCTCTGACATATCGGTGTGTCTGAAATTCCATACAACCTTTGGCTTGCTGGTTATGACACGAAAATTGCATATTGTTTGTTATGCTGCAGGTCTGGAAAGGAGCTGAAGCGAAAGCAAGAACATGATAGCACAACAGCAAGTAGTGAGAGTAGCAAGCTAAAACATTTCATAATAGGAAGTCCAAGTGAGTCACTGTTTGTAACTTTGTCACTCTCTTACTTCCTTTGCATGTATTGTATTCTTCCTCGGTGCTTTGTTATATAGCACTCACAATTGTGCTATACCATGCTTGTTTCTCTAGGGCATGATGATTTGAATGATAGTTTTGATGAGCAATTTGGCTACTTGAAGACTTCTGGGTATGTCTTGTCTCCTACTACTTTATGAGCTAAAGCTTCTCTATCTGCTTACCCATGCATCCTTGTGAGTCTGACGAGTTCGCCACCACAATGATTTAGCAGGCTTGTCTCAGTTGCTTCAGCCTGTCCGAACACATCATATAGTATATCAATGATAGGTCTTCTTCTTCTTCTTCTTCTTCTTCTAAGCCTTTTGTCCCAAACAAGTTGGGGTAGGCTAGATGAAACCCTTTCACGAGGACTTCCCAGGAGGTCACCCATCCTAGTACTACTCTCGCCCAAATGGGTTTCATACCCAAAGGACTGGTTAGTTTTTACGTTGGCTCGCCAAGCCTATCACAACCCTTATATATGAAACCCTTTCACGAGGACTTCCCAAGAGGTCGCCCATCCTAGTACTACTCTCGCTCAAATGGGTCTCATACCCATGGACTGGCTAGTTTTTACGTTGGCTCGCCAAGCCTATCACAACCCTCCTCCTTTACCCGGGCTTGGGACCGGCTATGCCTAAAAGACATAGGCGGAGTTTATATCAATGATAGGTGTTACTGAAGGTTAATCTACTCAATTGTTGTGGCAGTCGAGACTTTTTCTGATTCAGCATAGGCTCTTCATACAAGGAAAAGAGAACTCAAAATTTGCATGCGTTGGGGTATTTGTTCAAATTTGTTGGTGTGTTAGGTTATGTGTGAAACTACATATAGGGAGATATAGTTTTGGCATTTGTAGTTTCTTTGCACTCCCTTTAAAACATTTCTTGATAATAATTGGGTTATTTGCTAGTGTGTGCTCACATCACCTATCCCGTAAGCATGCACTTCCATTGTTGTACAGCTCTTCAAGCCTCTTATTCGTATAATAATGTTTGTTCGAACAAATATATGAACATACTTAAGTTTATGAGTTCTGTAGGTCTGCGGTGATTCTTTCTCTCCGTTTTATGCAGGTCTCATAATGAGCAAGGAGGTGGTTGTGCAAGTAAGGATAAAACTGCACCATCACTCACCTAGAACTTTCATTTTTGCATTATCACATGATCCGTGTTTATGAATCCTAACTGTAGTGCAAGGATGGTTTTACAATTTACTTACCAATGGCATGCTAAGTTGCATCTGTCTATGTGCTAATCAGTTCACCTTGTTCCTTGATGATATAAACCACTTTACGTTGTTTCCTAAAATAAGCCACTTCACCTTGTTAAAAAGACCACTTTCACCCTACTCACTTAGTTCGTTTGTATGCTGCATGAGAATATACTACTGCATGAGCTGGTGTATCATTGTTAGTTTGGCCAGTTCTTCACCCAACTTTTCCATCGTAGGTGGCATATTGGTGAGAAGCACAAACAATGATGTGAATCTCTTGAAAGATTCTTGCTTTGACCCACAAGGTGAATCTTTAATGACCGCTAAAATGTAAATTAATATGGAAGTTGCTGCAGCATCCAAATGTTACCTATTGATCATTCTTGTTCACAATAGTTACTAGTAAGCCAGACTGTTGATTTTATATTGGTGCTTGGGACCCTAGTTTTAATATATCAGCAATGCTAATTGGTTGAACCTTTGTTGCCTAGTATCTGTTGAAAGGATACATGAAAATCTGCGCTCACTTGGTTATCCCTTGCCAACAAAATATTGCCGTGAGTTGCTGCTTTCCTGTTTTGCTGATTCTCCCCCTCTTGTTTGCGCCATCTGTTTCATCTTTGCTCTGGTTCTTACTGCTGTGTCGTGTAATATTTCTTTAACCAGGAGGCATGCGTTTGATTAATCATTGTGATGAGAAATTTGAGTATGTGGATGGTACTTGGCGAAATGTCCAGAAGGAGCTCAGTAAAGAAGTTGCTTTAAATTTGTCCTGCAGTGTTGTCTCACTTGCTTCATTCAATGGTGAAAATACTTTAATAATACATGGTTCTCCTAATTTGTATTTGATCATCGGCAGTTGATGATCTGAAATATGCCATTGCCATGTGCAGGGACTACAAGGGTATTTGCATGCACAGGCATACTTATAGAATGCACGCGTGTTCTGACATCAGCAAGCTTAGTCAGATCTGATGATGAAAATAAGATCGATGATAACTTGAGGGTTAATATTGCTAATCTTCCTTATTCGTGCTGCTTATTGGTTAACGTATTACTTAGGGCTAACTTTACTGTTTCAGATTAAAGTATACCTTCCCAACAAACAATATGTCGAAGGAAATCTGAAGCATTATAATTTACACTATAATGTCGCTGTAGTAGACATCATGCCCTGCCCTGGTGTCCATACAGCAAATCTCTACCATGAAGTACAATTTGAGCCCTCTTGTAAGGTGGTGGCTCTAGGGCGCACTTTTGTAGGTGGCGCATTAACGGCCGCATGTGGAATGTTGACTGACGAGCCGAGCAAATTTGATTGCACAGAGCTTTTGACCTCCACATGTAAAATTAAAAAGGTACACGGGTGATTTCTCTTACTTCATTATTTGGCATTTTGGCAGATAAATAGTTGCATCAGTCTGTGAGTGCCTTAATATGTCCTTTCTGGAAGAGAGCTCCTTAATCTGCTGGTGTGTCATCTTCTGATATAATCATTGTTCACTGTCACTAAATTTTTGTGTTAGGTTGGGATTGGAGGCCCCCTTGTTGATTTTGACGGGCACTTTATTGGCATGAACTTTTATGACGAGGGAAAAACTCCATTCATACCTAGGAATACCATTCTTGAATGCCTGAGGCATTTTAAGACAGACAGGTATATGTCTTACAGTGTTAATTAATGTAGATTTTGCATGGCATGCGATTATTTTTTTCTTTGCATAAGTACTCAAGTTTCGGTGAACTCCACTTGCTAAAAACATCGAACAATTTAAATATTGTGGAAGCTAGTTCTGTTATAACTATCTTGGACCTCTGAACTACGTTAACTTGAAACTTGAGTCCTTGGGTTCTACACTTTCACGAACCATTTCGAAATTATATACGACTCATCTTGTTTGGAGATTTCACACTGTTTATGAACTGATGCTGTATGATTGCAATGATGTCCCTGTCATCCTTGGCTTGTTAAGTTGGCACTGCGGTGGAGAATAGAGCATATATATCTTGTAGCTCCAGCGCTCAACTTTAGGATCACTCCTAGGGTGAAATATGGGCTGCAGTTGCTTTGATGAGCTTTTCCTTGATCTCCATACCATTTCCGCTCCTACTGTTTTCACGACATGAATTCCACCCCTGTCCTATATTTTGTTTCTGTGACAAGTCCATACATTCATGCTAGGGGCTATCTTGCAAGTCAAATAGCTGAGCTTGCAAACTATGCATTGTAAATGCAATTATTTCGGATACTAAAGCTGTAATTTGGTGGTGTTTGACAGGAGCATTGATGCCAGTAGTACAATAAACTGCAAATTAAACAGGTCACTTTTTGAGAACGTCTCGGAGTTATTGTGGTTAGAGTGTTTTACATGAATTTACTCATTGGCTAACTTTGAAGGATCACTTTTTGACAGATGGCCAGTGCCGAAACCACAATGGGTTTATCCGGCGGGCGATTTGTTTTTCCTGAACGACCAGGCGGAATTGAAAGCATACCCTCCACTGTTGCTTTAACTTGCCTTGGCTCTCCTGGCCTATCGGCCCATAGTGTGATAACCACCATGCGACCCTTATGTTACGCTGGACCTGTTACTGCCTTGCCTAGCAAGCGTTTAAACTATTGATACACAAGGACTTGTTTTGCTGCTAACTAGCTGGCGGAAGCGCGGAAAGTATGAATGAGCCTGTTGGCTAAATTGTGCCTTAATTTATTGTTTTTTGTGTTTACTTTATTTGTTTTACTAAGTAGCGTGGGAAGATTACAAACTATCGAAAAGAGTATAAATTGCTGGGTTGATTAGATAATCTGTTGGATTCATACAAAGGTGACCTGCCAAAAAAAAAAAGGATTCATACAAACGTGAACGGAGTACAATGAAGCGAGCATTGGACTAAAAGGTTACACACTTCATAAAGTGAAAATGACCAAATTTTCTAGCTTTATAGCTTTCAGCGCATATTATCCTCGTGTGATTGCTCCCTCCCCTTTTCCTTATCCACTTCACTCATGATGTTGAATGCCGAAAGTATGATAGATGCCTATAATCTGAATGCTATCTATCATTTATTCCCCATTCATAATGCATCTTGAACAACACAAAGAAAAAGCAAATTTCATCAGGATTAGCATAGTATAGACTTATTCAGCACAAGCAAATAGAATTACTCGGTGTAGTAAGAAAAGAGCTGAAGGCTTTGAATATAAAGAAGATAATGCAAAAGCAATTCACTAACCTCAACTAAAGCTGACATGCAAGTATTTCTCATATTTTTAGCATTGGCGATAAGGTAGCGCGGTAACAATTAGCGGAACATGCATAGTAAAGCTACCAAGCATCGATAGTGAACCTCTTAGAACATCAAATCATGAACCTAACTTTCACTTGAATTTCTACATTGAGATTATGAGCATTCACGCATTTGAACTATAATACAATACCTTTACTACATTGTGTAGAGTCTCAAGTAGTCAAAACTTCTTTCGTTGCATATTATAAGGTTTGCTTTGCTGTATGTGGCAATGAAATGGGGCTTGCATACTCATCCTAATCCTTAATGAAATAGAGTTCGCATTCTCATCTACTCATCCTAATCCTTAATGAAATAGAGTTTGCATTCTCATCCCAGACAATTTGTCAATACCATAAGAAGTACTACCAAAGTCTGCTCATGGGCTTACGAGTTAGCGCAATATTTGACAACCTTTTTAAAATGATAGAACTATTATGTTAGCCAAGCAAGTCTATATGCTAACTATAAACTATCAATACTCATTCCACAAGGGATAAGTATCAAATTCAATGCACCTTTTTAAAATGATAAAACTATTATGTTAGCCAAGCAAGTCTATATGCTAACTATAAACTATCAATACTCATTCCACAAGGGATAAGCATCAAATTCAACATCTGTGCACGCCTTCTTTCTTAGGAAAGCAACATATTTAAATGTATATCCTACAAAACCTAAAAATTTGCAGCCTCTGAAGCTGACCAAACGTTACTTGCATTAGAACACATAGGAGGTGGGGTCGTAGGTCTTAGTGAGAAAAGAACCCGCATGTGGTCGAATAGGAGGAAGAGGTATCCAGAGTTGAAGTCCGGGACACATCCATCACGATGTAGTGGAGGCGGTCTGCAAGGTGGAAGCTGCCCATGCAAAGTGTTGGAGCCGGGGAGTCAAGGAGGTGACCGAGGTAAGGTTGGTGTGGTAGGCGAAATTGGTGGGAGTCGGCGAAGGGGTTTCCAGAGTTGAAGTACTGGAGGATGGTGAGGCTTCCGAGTTCGTGGCGCTGGCTCCTGCGACCAGCGAGGAGAGGTGTTGGCAGAGAGAGCGTGATGGTGAGGTCGGGTGTGAGGATGCCATGATGCTACACGACCCATCCCAAGAAATCCACGCAGGCGACCGCTGGCTCCCATAGCCAGCTAGGGTAGGCGCGATGGAGTGTGCGGGTCGGGGCATGCAGTGCTTTGTTGCCATGAGGAGAGGTAGGGCATCGTTGTCACATCCCTAGTCTGGTAATGACCTAGGTTAGCCTTTCATGTTTCCATCATGTCTAAATTCATTTTAATTTGAAATGGGTATTGAATAAACCCCAGCACCACATAAACAAACTAGGTTCTACTAAAATTAATTTCAGCGAACCCAAAACGTCCTTAAAAAATGTTCATAATTTCTGGGAAAAGGTGGAAACCTCTACAAAAAATGATGCACATTTTCCCATGGCATAAGTGGGATTTGAATGAACTCAACAAGTATTTGAATTGGAGTTATTAAATCATTTTTTTTGAAACTTGGTGAGGGCCACTGGAATAATTCATAGAGTGCCACACAAAGTTTCATAATTTTATAAAATGGTTTAGTGCCTAAAATAAATCAAAATAGAAAAATGAAAAATAGAAAACAGAAACAAAAGAAAGGAAAAGGGGTAATCCACTTTTGAGCCCAGGCTCAACTGCACCGGCCCTGACAGAAAAAATCAAAACAAATACTACAAAAATTCAAAAAATTCCAATTTTTCTGGTGTGGTAGATAATTTGATGTGTGAGGTCCGCTCCAATTTTCAAATCATTTGGGCATCTGAGCAACTCTAAAAAAAGACAAATTCGGCGTTTGTAAAAATGTTAACTGTTCATGCACTGTTCTGACCCGATTTGTCTTTTTTCTGAGAGCTAGTCAAATGTCCAAATGATCTAAAAATTGAAGCGGACTTCACGCAATAAGATTTCTAGCATGCATTTTTATGGAATTATTGGAATTATTTTGAATTATTTATTGTTTTTATTGACCGGGTGTAGATGAGCATGGGCACCGAAACGCCACACTCAAGCTTACCTGGGCCATTTACCTGGCAGCCCACCTGAAAGGATCGATATGGTTGACTAGAGAGAGGGAGGGGGGTGAATAGGCAACTACCATTTTTTTAGCTTTTCATAACAAATTAAGTTTAGCAACAAATATGTTGGCTAGATGTGCAACTAGGTGAACAACCTATATGATGCTAACACAAAAGATAACACAATCAAGCAAGAGATAAGAACACAAGTAAACTTGCACAGAGTAAAGGTAAGAAGTAACCATAAGTGGAGCCGGTGAAGGCGAGGATGTGTTACCGGAATTTCTTTCCTTTGAGGGAAGTACGGCTCCGTTGGAGCAGTGTGGAGGTAAAATGCTCCCCAAGAAGCCACTAGGGCCACCGTATTCTCTTCAGGCCCTTGCATAATGCAAGATGCCGTGATTCCACTAGTGGTGCCCTTGAAGGCAACGACGAAACCTTTACAAACAAGGTTAGGGAAATCTCCACAACTGAATTGAAGGTTCCTGACACCACCATGGGGCTTCACCACAATGGAATGTGGCTCCGAGGTGACCTCAACCGTCTAGGGTGCTCAAACACCCAAGAGTAATAAGATCCGCAAGGGATTAGTGCGGGGAATGAAATTTCTCTTGGTGGAAGTGTAGATCAGGGCCTTCTCAACCAATCCCTAGAAAATCAACAAGTTTGATTGGTTAGCGAGAGAGATCGGGCGAAAATAAGCTTTTGGAGCAACAGTGGAGTTTGGGGAGCAAGAGGTAGTCTTCTTGGAGAAGAATACCCCCTTTATATAGTGGGGGAACAAATCCAACCGTTACCCAGTTTTCAACCTGCAACAAGCGGTACTACAGCTCATGGGAGAGTCAGTGCACATAGTGCAGTGCAACAGTGCAAGACCACGAGCCGGTAGTGCCACCGGGGCGGTACTACTGCTAGGGTTGCAGCACACGACGCTAAGGAAGCGGAGCAGAACAGGTGGGGAGAGTCAGTGCCACACCAGTGGTAGTACCATTGGGGACAACGGTATTACTGCCTACAGGCGGTACTACAGCTCACCCACTGCCGCTCTACTACCGCTTAGGAGACAAGGAAGGATGAGAGAGCATAAGGGTAAGCAGAAGTGGTAGTGGTGGTAGGCGCGGTATAACCGCTTACAAGCGGTAATACCGCTCCTACTACCGCTGCTACTGCCGCTTGTCCAGCTGGGTCAAAAGGGGATCAATAGTAGTGAGCCAGTGGGACTACTACTGGACTACCGTTGAGTCTGACACAAAAAGTCGAGACCCGAGCCAGAGCGGTAGTAAGCACAGAACTGGGAGCGGTACTACCGCTGCCCGCCGCAGTACTACTGCTGGTAGCTCTCCAATCCCCCTTCTAAATAACAAAAGGAGAAACTCCGATGAAGCGAAAAGATACAGGGGGTGCAAATGAAAGCGTGTACATGTTGATTCCACCCAAACCTTTCCGAGGCGGAACCCCTCTAATAATACAGTTCTCCTTCGACTCAAATCCATCGAAAATGAAATAAAGGAAAAATAACCGTCTTCTCTTAGAACTCCGAGGGCTCAAATCGTCTTGTGCCATTTGATCAATTATCTGAAACACTCAATATGCACAATTAGTTTGCAAAAGCATTGTCATGAATCACCAAAACCTCCGAGGGAGAAATATTACCTAACAATATCCCCTTTTTGGTGGATCGATGACAATGCAGGATTTGCACAAGAATAACACAAGGTAATATGCAAACCCAAAACCTACAAAATATAGACGCCCCCTAGATGTGTGCACTATTTAAGTATGCTTTTGGAATGCAAAGCACACACACACTAGGATCAACACCCACCCCCACATTTTATAGGTCGGCAACACTTGTATCAACAATATAAGAGAGATAATCAAGGATGCAAGGAATATCACAATAAAAAAACACTTCCGTGATGATACGTGTTTGTCACAGTAGGTCGTGTTTTCTGTCATGCGTGTACATCCATGAAGATTTTATGACAGAATCAAGATAGTCATACCTGTGCTGTCGTAGAAGTGTTCCATGACAATACTGAAATTATCATCACAGAAGTGTCCACTTCCATGACAATAAATTACGCGTCATGGAAGTGTTTTTTTCAAGGGTAACCGACACGTGGCATCCACCATAACTGGTCATCGTTAAGATATCATGTCCGGTTTTGGATTCGATAACCCGTTAACAGCAATGATCAATGAAGATTTTTCATGTGTAAAATTCTCATTGGCCGACAGAACCATGTGTCAGCTCCGCGCCGCGACAGATGTCAGCCGTCCAATGGACAGCATGCGCCTATGATACGTCGACACGTGGCATGGCCCAACAGTGGCCCGTTTAGGTTAAAAGGCCGGGCCTGTCAAAATAAGCGGGGCCGACCCATTAGCAGGCTACTTGCGTTAGGCCCATTCACAACCATGACCCATACGAGTTACACAGAATCATCCCGCCAAAGGCCCATTCTAGATTTGACAATTTCCAGCCCATCATCAGTTCCAGCCCGTTAACAGCCCGCTACGTCTTTGGGCTCAATTATGGCCCTACCTTTTTTGGCCTATTAGCAGCCCATTATAGATTTGGAACATAATCCCGCCGGTACGTCTTTCACCCTTTTCTCGGCCCATTCTGTAGTTGGGCCAACTTGTAGCCCGTTGTGACTTTCGGCCTTTTCTCGGCCCATTTTGTACATGGGCCAAATTCTAGCCCGTTGTGTCTTTTGGCCTGTTAATGGACCGCACGACAATTGGGCCACCTGATTTTGGGTCCATTAGCGGCCCACGATCTCCAGGGCACAGTTTTGTACACTGGGCCTCTTTTGGCCCAAGACACTTTCGGCCCCTTACAGGCCCGTAAAGTAAATGTGCCGAGACAAAATTGACGTTTATTTCGGCCTGCTAGAGGCCCGCGAGCCGTTTCCATTTTATACGACCCTATCGAGCTTTCGGCCTGTTAACGGCCTGCTAAGAGCCCTTGTTACGATGGGCCACAGGGGTGGGCCGGAATTCACTAATTGTAACGGGCCTTGTTGATTGGGCTGCCTGAGGAATTATGAGACCACATTGATTAGGATCCACTAAATATTAGTTGACCAACCTAATTAAGGCCTGCTTTGACTACACATGGCATCAAGGTAATGATTGGGCGTGTTGGCCCCCGTTTCAACGATATAGCACATACAAAGAATTATCCTACTCTATACTATCGCCTCTAAAAAACCTACACTACACAACAAAGAGACTAAGGCATAGAAACGAAGAATAATCCTATACTATACAATAAAGAAATTACATCAGATTATATTCACTGGGCATTATAGTTCGGCACCAGTGATAATAAACCGTACACAAACAACAAATTACATACACTGGGCAAATAAAGCTCATACATCATGGACACGTATCAACAGAATTTACAATTTGAACTATAATCTCTTCAGAAAATAGGATTGGCCAGATTCAGATAGCACAAATTTTAGTCTGCAAAATCTCCATTCCTTTGTGGTTACCTCAGTGTCTTGTTTCCTTTTTTGGACTCTTGCATCTAATACCCGCAACTCCAGTCTCAACATGTTGATTACATGTTGAGACTCATATACACGTTGTCTTGCCACCTCTAGTTGATGCTCTAGAAAATCATCACATTCCAATTCCAATCTGTCACATCCTAGCTAGTCCATGCATTAGAGTGTTGCATCATGTTTACCTTTCATCAGAAATTTGAAATGGGGAAGATAGAACCCCCAGAACCCTCTGAATCCAACTAGGGTTTACTAAAAATATTTTCAATGCACCTGAAATGCCCTTCTAAAATGTTCATCACCTTTGCCTTGGTCCTAAACCACTGTCAGAAGTGATGCACAGATTTCTAGGTCACTCTAAGGTCACTGGATTAAATCTCTAACTATTTGAATTTGGGCATTTAAATTATATAAAATATTTCAAATGCTCAAATAATCCCAAACTAAAATGTTCCATGCTGGAAATATTCCATCTAAGGACCAGGTGCAGTTTGGTGATTTTTGGAGTTGCCTAGGTATTTTTAGAAATGCAACAACCTACAGAATATTAAAAAAAAAACAGAAACAAAAGAGAAAGTCTTACCTGGCGCCACCCAGCAGGCCCACCTGCCGGCCCAGCCCAGCCACCGCTCCAGCGAGCTGCTTGACTTGGCCAGGCAGGCAGGCAGCTGCTTGACGGCGAGCATAGCATGCGTGCCATGCAGCCGCCCGCCGCCTCGCCGCTCCCCTTGTCCAGCTGTTGACGTGGGACGAACCCTCTCCCTCTCCCCGACCCCGCAGACACCCGCTCCTCCCCCTGGCTCCTCTCTCTCGCTCTCCCTGACGTCGCCCGAGACGTCGTCGTCGCCGCCGCTCGCCACAGCCGCGTCCAACGCCGTCCCCGCGCCCTCTCACCGTGTCCGGACGGTTCGTCGTTGTCGGCTACGTCGACTAGCCAAGCCGCACGACGCCGGAGCCCCTGCATCATCCCCGTCGCCGTCGTCTTCAACCTCGGGCCGCCCAGATCGCCGTCGCCGTTCCTACCGCACCGAGCCCTCCCCGAGCACGCTGACCATCCCTGCGGTTTCTCTGTGAGCTGCTGAACCTCCCCGTGCTTTCCGTTTCACCCCTAGAGTACCGTAGACGCCGCGTCTCCTATGCCCGAACGCGCTGCCGCCTGACCTCGTCGCCGGTGCTGCTCCGGTGACCATTTGGTCGCGGGCTTGTGCCCATCACACTCCTCGCGTCGCGTAGAGGCCGTAGGTGTTAGCGCCACACCGCCTAGGCCACTGCAGCCACGCGCACGAGCTGGCCCGAGCTTCGGCCTCCGCCAAACTCGTCGCCGACGATGCTCCGGCCACTCCCCGGTCAAGCCATCACCACGGCTGGATGCGGGCGAGCACCGGCTGCCCATAGCTGCTCTCCGCGTAGCAAATGGAGCCCTGTGGGCAAAACCCGCAGCACGCCGCTGCGTCTGGCCTCGCCGGCGGCTAAACGCCGGCAGGCTTTGACCCGTTGACCGGCGGGTTTGACCCCGCTGACTTAGTTGACGAGGTGGGGCCCTCTGCTTATTAACCTAGTTTAGGTTTAATCAAAATTAGTTAGTCTAATTAGCTACTAACAAGCGGGACCCACTGGTCAGGTTGACCTGGACGCCCCCGTTGACCCCCTGACGTCACCCTGACGTAGTGCCGATGCATTAATTCAATTACTGGAATTATTCTTATACAGGAAATTCCAGAAAATAACCAAAACTTCTAAAATTCATAGAAATTCAACCGTAACTCCAAATGAAATAAATTATATATGAAAAATGATCAGAAAAATCCAATCTATCCATCTGTACCATTTTCATGCATGTTAGAACAACTTATAGCTGCTGTTTAGCATAAATCATATAAATGGCATTTAAATATCCACATATGGAGTTTGAATTTGAATCTTGGATTCAAACCAACTTCATTTAATATGGTTGCTAGTTGCATTAGCTCAATCAACAGCATATTGCCATGACGTTATCATGCATCATATTTGCTGCATTGCATTGATTGTGTCCCTCTTTGTTTGCCGGTAATTGTCCCCTCTCGATAGACGTGGTTTCGACAACGAGTTCGATGACACCGATGAAGAACTATAATATCTTCAGAAGTGCCAGGCAAGCAAAACCCCCTTGTTCATTCCGATACAATCCTACTCTCTCGCTCCTGCTCTCTTTTACTGCATTAGGACAACAACGATTCATCTGTTATTTGCTGCGGTAGCTGAACCCCTTTATCCTCTGCATGACCTGTCATTGCCACAGTAAATAGATGAAACCCACTAGCATGAGTAGGAGTTGTTTGAGCCCTGTTGTGCCTACTCATTCATGTTTGTTTGTCATGCCTGCTATTGCTTAGAGTTGAGTCGGGTCTGATTCATTGGGGATGAATCAGAGGTGTGTGAACATGTCCTACTGTGTGTGAGCTAAGTGTGTGAATACGATTTGGTAAAGGTATCGGTGAGAGGCCATGTAGGAGTACATGGTGGGTTGTCTCATTGAAGCCGTCCTCAGGAACTGACTTCTGTGTTTGTGATCCATGATTTAGCTACTACCATGCATTGGGCCCTGAAATATGACCCCGCTCGACTTCTTAATCACCCTTGTCCTCTGTCCAGGAGTTGCAAGTAGTTTCTGGTGTTTGTAGTATGCTGGAGGCCGTGCGCAGCGCTGACCGAAGGGGTGGGCTGTGATGCGGTAGGCACGTGGCATGGTGTACCGGGCGCCCGTTTGGTGTCTCAGGAACCCCGCACACATCGTTTGGGGCTGTGAGCGAAACTCCGGCCGGATCTCCTCATGGATGGAACCCGAATAGGCGATAAACCTGGACTAGAGACTTGAGTGTTTAGGTAGGTCGTGGTCTACACCCACGTTGGCTTTCGCTTGAAGTCTGCCGAGCACATGTCGTGTGGAGACGCTAAGTGGTGGAAACATGTATGAAGAAGTACACCCCTGTAGGGTTAACATCATCTATTCGAATAGCCGTGTCCGCGGTAAAGGACTTCTGGGTTGCCTATAACAGTTCATAGACAAGTGAAAGTGGATTCTCTAAAATACGCAAGATAAGCATGAGTGCTATGGATGGCGTTCTCGTAGGGAGACGAGAGCGGATCCATAGTGGTGTATTGGTTGGTGAATATGTGGACTCGTGTGCGCCACCTCAAAAGAGTTACTTGCAGTAGTAGTTCAGGATAGCCACCGAGTCAAAGCTGGCTTGCTGCAGTTAAACCCCACCATCCCCTTTGTTGATAATGATGCATATGTAGTTAGTTCTGATGTAAGTCTTGCTGGGTACATTTGTACTCATGTTTGCCTATTTTATGTTTTTGCAGAGAGACTTCGGTCTCGCTAGTAGTTCCGCGTGGACTTCGACGTTTAGCTTGTTACCTCAGCTACGATCTTGTGCCCTCGGCAGGATCTGGTAGATAGTCAGGCTTCTAAGCCTTTTTCATTTGTAGATGTCTGTACTCAGACATGTTAAGCTTCCGGATGTGCTTTGATTTGTATGCTCTGAATGTTGGGTCATGAGACCTATGTTTGTAATATCTCGCTCCTCGGAGCCTAATGAATAAATACTTGAGTCGTAGAGTCATGTTGTGATGCCATGTTGTATTTGCACATATCGAGCATATTGTGTGTATGTTATTGAAATGCTTGGTATGTGTGGGATCTGACTATCTAGTTGTTTTTCCTTAGTAGCCTCTCTTACCGGGAAATGTCTCCTAGTGTTTCCACCGAGCCATGGTAGCTTGCTACTGCTCCGGAACACTTAGGCCGGTCGGCATGTGTCCTTCTTCGTTCCTGTGTCTGTCCCTTCGGGGAAATGTCACGCGATGAATACCGGAGTCCTGTTAGCCCGCTACAGCCCGGTTCACTTGAGTCCTGCTAGCCCAGTGCTACAGCCTGGATTCACTCGCTGATGACCGACACGTTCGATGCTGGGTCATGGATGCCTGTCCCTGTAAGTTTGTGCCACTTTGGGTTTACGACTAGCCATGTCAGCCCGAGCTCCTTATTATATGGATGCTAGCGACACTATCATATACGTGTGCCAAAAGGCGCAAACGGTCCCGGGCAAAGGTAAGGTGACACCCGTGGGAATACCGTGCGTGAGGCCACAAAGTGATATGAGGTGTTACATGCTAGATCGATGTGGCATTGAGTCGGGGTCCTGACAACTTTGGTATCAGAACCTGACTGCCTGTAGGATTACCAAGCCAAACTGGTCAAAGTTGAGTCTAGAAATGCTTTAGTTATATGTAGGGGAATTGATTGTGGGAAGGGAACGTAAGGCTCTTTTTACTCCTTATACCTCATGGCCTTCTGATCTGAGTCAACCTCTTCTCTTCTACGGGGATTAAGAACTAGGTCTTCCCATCTATCTATTAGGATGACGTGTTACTAATCCATAGACTTATAGGATTGATAGTTTCAAGCCTCAATTCAGTCTCTACTACTTTTAATATGTTCTCAGTTGAACCAGAACCTTGATATGATGTTGTTAAGTGACTATGCAAATCCTTGTGAATGTCTCAAATCTTTTCTGAGCATTTACAGCCGTTATGCAGTCCGAGTCATCCCAGGTTTCTAAATAGTCTGAAGCATTTGCAAAATCCCTTCCTCCCGTTCCGATGTCCCTTTGGGCCAGATTAACCACACTAATCGGTGAGTTGAGGTACTATGTTGCCTTAACATATATGTCGGAGTTATTATTATGACCCTAGGTGTCTAGAGTATCACCTAGTAATCTAGCCACGTTTTGTGTCCCATTGTGATGACTCTGGCCTTCATTCTCGAAAGCATCCCGTGATGCAATTTAGTTAGTAGGTATTCTACTCCTGGGTTTCTGAACCCGAGATTCACACTACTTATCTCATGTTGATAGTGTTTGCTAGCTCCCTTAGGTTATTAGTAACCTTTGTGTTAGTCCTCAAGGTCCGTGGTATTTCCTTCTTCCAAATACTATGAACCACTTACGGTAGATGTTTGTTGGATCAAGGATCACAACAGGAGTGCTCTCGATGGGTTCTCCATTCTATATTGTGAATCTGCCAGTTCTACCTTCTGCATGGGTTATCCGGAAGAGATGTTGAGCTTTGCTCGACATACTAATCTATGCATCCACAACTCAAAAAAATGATATGTTCTTTTGAGTTGTCCCTCTTAGTTGTCTTCTGACCATAGTCTATCAATTGATAGTCAGGACTAGTTGTGCATTCATGTTATCGATGCCTACTATTCTTGTGGTTCATCAAGCCATTCTATTCAGAATGACCAGGAGAAACAAACTCCAGCACCTCATCCATTTCTTGGAGTGGTCAAAGTAGTCGTGTTCTGCAGATCAAATGCCAATCCAGCTTTTGCTCTGTTCTACCCTGGAGTATTACCCCCTTTATGTCAGGGTTGTCATGAGAATTGCACCATCTCTTATGAATTCTTGATGTAGTGATACTTCTCGCCATCATTATTCATTCCTCGGTTCCGTGTTATTGTAACCGGGACACCGACAAGTGGATCGTGATGTGTGAAATCTATACTCCTAGCAACTCTATTGCTTGGCAGTTAAATGGACAACAACCTCATTCTTAGCGTGCTGATTATTAAATCATCATTCTAAGACAGATCGTGCTACCTAGTCCTTATTTCTGGTGCACCCTCCGATCAATGAGTTAGGATTGTGTCAATCCCTCGCTCTGTCGATCATATCGTCTTGCCCTGGAAAGCAAGATTGTTCTCGAGCTTAGTAACATATCGGTGGTTCGTGATTTTCTGAATATCTTCTCGGAAGTATCACTAGGTCGTCACCTGACCGCTATGTTGAGTTTGTAATCAAGTTGGTTTCTTGTAACCACCCCTTCTCCAAGGATCTGTGTCGGGTATCCCTGAGCTAGTTGGGTAAGCTGAACAACAACTTGGAGAGTTGGGAGATAAAAGCTGCCTGAATTAGTTCATGTTAAGGGATATCTTGTGTGTGTGTTGAAGAAAGATGATATCTTCATCAATTGATCCTCGAGGCCAGTTGTTGGAGCTATTGTCTTGCCAAAACTTTGATTTGAGTGTGGGCTATTCTCAAATCAAATCAGAACCAACGATGTTCGTAATGTTGTCTTACTCGTGGATTTTCCTCAAGCATACACCATTATGTCTTTTGGGTCTGACCAATACTATCACCTTGTTCACATAGTTATGGAATTCCATCTCCATGGGAATTTGGATGAATTGTTGTTGAGCCCATCGACAACACCCTTATCTCCTCCATGATTTTGTTGAACATTAAGCTAGTGTTGGAAACTTCTATAAGCATTATCTTCATGTCCCGTTCATGAAGCATATGTTCAAATGTAAGAAGTGACTTCCTCATATTCACGTGCATTTAATGTAAGTTGCCGCCGTGAATTCGATAAAGTCAATGCTGCTTCCTTGGAATCATCCCAAGTTAGTCACACATGTGCAAAGTATACTATGGTTTGGTAGATTAATTACCTCCACTCCATATGTATTCCGTAGCACACCAAGCCACTGATTGATTTGTTCAAGGAGAAGAAGTTCCTTCTTAAGAGCAAGACTTATGCAAGGACTTCGATATCCTCGATGATGGTTTCCCTCCTGAACTCGGTAGTGTTTTATTATAAGACTACTGTGTGGTCATGCTTGTCTCGAACAACGTGTTCACATGTTGTAGCAGAACCAGCTCATGTTTTGGAGCTTGCTATCGTAGTTCATTTCCCGAGAATCTCGCGACGTCATCTCGTCGATTTGTGTTGCAAACTTTCATTTCTCTTTCTAGACCTGATGAGTCTGGAATGTTCTGACACCAACCAGATCCGAATCTCAGGCAGATGTGATGGTTGGAACATTTCCCAAGAACTATAATATTGGTCTCGTGATAACCGGTAAAGTGGATGTCGTGGCCAACATACCCCGCCGGAAGACCTATTATTGTAGTATCTTGATTGAAGAAGTTAGTCACCTCCCCATAAGGACTTCATAGGATTTACTCCTTAGTTGTTCCTTATGTATTCTTAAGTTCCCTAAGTCCGATCTTTTACTTGATGTTCTGGGAACCAAACCATTTTAATTAATGGGTTGCACTAGAACATCAAGGAGAACATTAGAAGCGGAGTGCTAAATGTCTCTCGCTCGATCATCCAGATTTAGTCCCCTTGGCCCCGCTAAGGTGAAATCTGAGAAAGTGTTGTCTTCCTTTGTATCTGCATCCTCCACCGGCATTCGTCATGGTAGTATGTTGTGTTGCCAGGATCCCTGGCACGGATATTGGTAAAACCTTGATGAATATGGAAATGCTCAAGTTCTTGAAAGCACGCACAAGAATTAGGTGCTATCATAGTTACTAACCGGGATTGTTCTCAGTTTCCCCGGTTATGCTATAACCATTCCAATAGTGGAATCACTCTCTGCTATTGAGTTTCTCCCCAGTTACTAGAATCATTCCCAGCACTTGTATTTTGTTCCCAACTTGCACTGTCATTGTGCCATCCTATCTTGGGTCCCATCCATTTCCGATGATAAGCAAAATCATCCATTGTGTTGTCTTCAACAAGGTAGTCCACATCATCCATTCTGGCCCGAGAATGTCTTTCTTTCGGACTCCTTCAAATGATTGATTGTGATTTGCCTTAAGCTGGTATAAAGAGCCTCAGTGATCTTTGAATCAAAGGTAATTCATTTTGCCACTTAAGGGATGATTCTACGAGCCACCTTCCCTAAGGTGCCCCGTTATGGAATCATGGCAGTTTATCCTCGCTACTTGGAACCCTCGTCAAATTGCTTCCTCCGTCCCTCCTGATGCATGTTTTGCCTCTCAGCTCCAGAGATGTTTCTATGTCTCATTACGTGAATTGATCTTGTGATCATTAATATGATTCTAAGTTGCTCGAATCTCAGGAAGATCGATTCTTCTAAAATTCTTCCTTTCTACTTGTTGTCATGTGGGATGGAGTTCTCAGAGCAAGACTTCGAGACAATGATGGTGATCGAATCAACGTTCATTTGAAGTGCAACTTGGATCGTGAAGATTATATTAGTTTGCGCTTCCCTTTCATCTTACCCTACGCTTGAATCTCGGGTCGAGATTCTTGTTTAGTGGGGGTGAGTTGTCACATCCTAGCTAGTCCATGCATTAGAGTGTCGCATCATGTTTACCTTTCATCAGAAATTTGAAATGGGGAAGATAGAACCCCCAGAACCCTCTGAATCCAACTAGGGTTTACTAAAAATATTTTCAATGAACCTGAAATGCCCTTCTAAAATGTTCATCACCTTTGCCTTGGTCCTAAACCACTGTCAGAAGTGATGCACAGATTTCTAGGTCACTCTAAGGTCACTGGATTAAATCTCTAACTATTTGAATTTGGGCATTTAAATTATATAAAATATTTCAAATGCTCAAATAATCCCAAACTAAAATGTTCCATGCTGGAAATATTCCATCTAAGGACCAGGTGCAGTTTGGTGATTTTTGGAGTTGCCTAGGTATTTTTAGAAATGCAACAACCTACAGAATATTAAAAAAAACAGAAACAAAAGAGAAAGTCTTACCTGGCGCCACCCAGCAGGCCCACCTGCCGGCCCAGCCCAGCCACCGCTCCAGCGAGCTGCTTGACTTGGCCAGGCAGGCAGGCAGCTGCTCGACGGCGAGCACAGCATGCGTGCCATGCAGCTGCCCGCCGCCTCGCCGCTCCCCTTGTCCAGCTGTTGACGTGGGACGAACCCTCTCCCTCTCCCCGACCCTGCAGACACCCGCTCCTCCCCCCGGCTCCTCTCTCTCGCTCTCCCCGACGTCGCCCGAGACGTCATCGTCGCCGCCACTCGCCACAGCCGCGTCCAACACCGTCCCCGCGCCCTCTCACCGTGTCCGGACGGTTCGTCGTCGTCGGCTACGTCGACTAGCCAAGCCGCACGACGCCGGATCCCCTGCATCATCCCCGCCACCGTCGTCTTCAACCTCGGGCCACCCAGATCGCCATCGCCGTTCCGACCGCACCGAGCCCTCCCCGAGCACGCTGACCATCCCTGCGGTTTCTCTGTGAGCTGCTGAACCTCCCCGTGCTTTCCTTTTCGCCCCTAGAGTACCGTAGACGCCGTGTCTCCTGTGCCCAAACGCGCCGCCGCCTGACCTCATCGCCGGTGCTGTTGCGGTGACCATTTGGTCGCGGGCTTGTGCCCGTCACACTCCTCGCGCCGCGTAGAGGCAGTAGGTGTTAGCGCCACACTGCCTAGGCCACTACAGCCACGCGCACGAGCTGGCCCGAGCTTCGGCCTCCGCCAAACTCGTCGCCGACGATGCTCCGGCCACTCCCCGGTCAAGCCATCACCACGGCTGGATGCGGGCGAGCACCGGCTGCCCATAGCTGCTCTCCGTGTAGCAAATGGAGCCCTGTGGGCAAAACCCGCAGCACGCCGCCGCGTCTGGCCTCGCCGGCGGCTAAACGCCGGCAGGCTTTGACCCGTTGACCGGCGGCTTTGACCCCGCTGACTTAGTTGACGAGGTGGGGCCCTCTGCTAATTAACCTAGTTTAGGTTTAATCAAAATTAGTTAGTCTAATTAGCTACTAACAAGCGGGACCCACTGGTCAGGTTGACCTGGACGCCCCCGTTGACCCCCTGACGTCACCCTCACGTAGTGCTGATGCATTAATTCAATTACTAGAATTATTCTTATACAGGAAATTCCAGAAAATAACCAAAACTTCTAAAATTCATAGAAATTCAAGTGTAACTCCAAATGAAATAAATTATATATGAAAAATGATCAGAAAAATCCAATCTATCCATCTGTACCATTTTCATGCATGTTAGAACAACTTATAGCTGCTGTTTAGCACAAATCATATAAATGGCATTTAAATATCCACATATGGAGTTTGAATTTGAATCTTGGATTCAAACCAACTTCATTTAATATGGTTGCTAGTTGCATTAGCTCAATCAACAGCATATTGCCATGACGTTATCATGCATCATATTTGTTGCATTGCATTGATTGTGTCCCTCTTTGTTTGCCGGTAATTGTCCCCTCTCGATAGACGTGGTTTCGACAACGAGTTCGATGACACCGATGAAGAACTATAATATCTTCAGAAGTGCCAGGCAAGCAAAACCCCCTTGTTCATTCCGATACAATCCTACTCTCTCGCTCCTGCTCTCTTTTACTGCATTAGGACAACAACGATTCATCTGTTATTTGCTGCGGTAGCTGAACCCCTTTATCCTCTGCATGACCTGTCATTGCCACAGTAAATAGATGAAACCCACTAGCATGAGTAGGAGTTGTTTGAGCCCTGTTGTGCCTACTCATTCATGTTTGTTTGTCATGCCTGCTATTGCTTAGAGTTGAGTCGGGTCTGATTCATCGGGGATGAATCAGAGGTGTGTGAACATGTCCTACTGTGTGTGAGCTAAGTGTGTGAATACGATTTGGTAAAGGTATCGGTGAGAGGCCATGTAGGAGTACATGGTGGGTTGTCTCATTGAAGCCGTCCTCAGGAACTGACTTTTGTGTTTGTGATCCATGATTCAGCTACTACCATGCATTGGGCCCTGAAATATGACCCCGCTCGACTTCTTAATCACCCTTGTCCTCTGTCCAGGAGTTGCAAGTAGTTTCTGGTGTTTGTAGTATGCTGGAGGCCGTGCGCAGCGCTGACCGAAGGGGTGGGCTGTGATGCGGTAGGCACGTGGCACGGTGTACCGGGCGCCCGTTTGGTGTCTCGGGAACCCTGCACACATCGTTTGGGGCTGTGAGCGAAACTCCGGCCGGATCTCCTCATGGATGGAACCCGAATAGGCGATAAACCTGGACTAGAGACTTGAGTGTTTAGGTAGGTCGTGGTCTACACCCACGTCGGCTTTCGCTTGAAGTCTGCCGAGCACATGTCGTGTGCAGACGCTAAGTGGTGGAAACATGTATGAAGAAGTACACCCCTGCAGGGTTAACATCATCTATTCGAATAGCCGTGTCTGCGGTAAAGGACTTCTGGGTTGCCTATAACAGTTCATAGACAAGTGAAAGTGGATACTCTAAAATACGCAAGATAAGCGTGAGTGCTATGGATGGCGTTCTCGTAGGGAGACGAGAGCGGATCCATAGTGGTGTATTGGTTGGTGAATATGTGGACTCGTGTGCGCCACCTCAAAAGAGTTACTTGCAGTAGTAGTTCAGGATAGCCACCGAGTCAAAGCTGGCTTGCTGCAGTTAAACCCCACCATCCCCTTTGTTGATAATGATGCATATGTAGTTAGTTCTGATGTAAGTCTTGCTGGGTACTTTTGTACTCACGTTTGCCTATTTTATGTTTTTGCAGAGAGACTTCGGTCTCGCTAGTAGTTCCACATGGACTTCGACGTTTAGCTTGTTACCTCAGCTACGATCTTGTGCCCTCGGCAGGATCTGGTAGATAGTCAGGCTTCTAAGCCTTTTTCATTTGTAGATGTCTGTACTCAGACATGTTAAGCTTCCGCATGTGCTTTGATTTGTATGCTCTGAATGTTGGGTCATGAGACCTATGTTTGTAATATCTCGCTCCTCGGAGCCTAATGAATAAATACTTGAGTCGTAGAGTCATGTTATGATGCCATGTTGTATTTGCACATATCGAGCATATTGTGTGTATGTTATTGAAATGCTTGGTATGTGTGGGATCTGACTATCTAGTTGTTTTTCCTTAGTAGCCTCTCTTACCGGGAAATGTCTCCTAGTGTTTCCACCAAGCCATGGTAGCTTGCTACTGCTCCGAAACACTTAGGCTGGCCGGCATGTGTCCTTCTTCGTTCCTGTGTCTGTCATTTCAGGGAAATGTCACGCGATGAATACCGGAGTCCTGTTAGCCCGCTACAGCCCGGTTCACCGGAGTCCTGCTAGCCCAGTGCTACAGCCTGGATGACCGACACGTTCGATGCTGGGTCATGGATGCCTGTCCTTGTAAGTTTGTGCCACTTTGGGTTTACGACTAGCCATGTCAGCCCGAGCTCCTTATCATATGGATGCTAGCGACACTATCATATACGTGTGCCAAAAGGCGCAAACGGTCCCGGGCAAAGGTAAGGCGACACCCGTGGGAATACCGTGCGTGAGGCCACAAAGTGATATGAGGTGTTACATGCTAGATCGATGTGGCATTGAGTCGGGGTCCTGACAACTTTGGTATCAGAGCCTGACTGCCTGTAGGATTACCAAGCCAAACTGGTCGAAGTTGAGTCTAGAAATGCTTTAGTTATATGTAGGGGAATTGATTGTGAGAAGGGAACGTAAGGCTCTTTTTACTCCTTATACCTCATGGCCTTCTGATCTGAGTCAACCTCTTCTCTTCTACGGGGATTAAGAACTAGGTCTTCCCATCTATCTATTAGGATGACGTGTTACTAATCCATAGACTTATAGGATTGATAGTTTCAAGCCTCAATTCAGTCTCTACTACTTTTAATATGTTCTCAGTTGAACCAGAACCTTGATATGATGTTGTTAAGTGACTATGCAAATCCTTGTGAATGTCTCAAATCTTTTCTGAGCATTTACAGCCGTTATGCTGTCCGAGTCATCCCAGATTTCTAAATAGTCTGAAGCATTTGCAAAATCCCTTCCTCCCGTTCCGATGTCCCTTTGGGCTAGATTAACCACACTAATCGGTGAGTTGAGGTACTGTGTTGCCTTAACATATATGTTAGAGTTATTATTATGACCCTAGGTGTCTAGAGTATCACCTAGTAATCTAGCCACTTTTTGTGTCCCATTGTGATGACTCTGGCCTTCATTCTCGAAAGCATCCCGTGATGCAATTTAGTTAGTAGGTATTCTACTCCTGGGTTTCTGAACCCGAGATTCACACTACTTATCTCATGTTGATAGTGTTTGCTAGCTCCCTTAGGTTATTAGTAACCTTTGTGTTAGTCCTCAAGGTCCGTGGTATTTCCTTCTTCCAAATACTATGAACCACTTACGGCAGATGTTTGTTGGATCAAGGATCACAACAGGAGTGCTCTCGATGGGTTCTCCATTCTATATTGTGAATCTGCCAGTTCTACCTTCTACATGGGTTATCCGGAAGATATGTTGAGCTTTGCTCGACATACTAATCTATGCATCCACAACTCAAAAAAAATGATATGTTCTTTTGAGTTGTCCCTCTTAGTTGTCTTCTGACCATCATCTATCAATTGATAGTCAGGACTAGTTGTGCATTCATGTTATCGATGCCTACTATTCTTGTGGTTCATCAAGCCATTCTATTCAGAATGACCAGGAGAAACAAACTCCAGCACCTCATCCATTTCTTAGAGTGGTCAAAGTAGTCGTGTTCTGCAGATCAAATGCCAATCCAGCTTTTGCTCTGTTCTACCCTGGAGTATTACCCCCTTTATGTCAGGGTTGTCATGAGAATTGCACCATCTCTTATGAATTCTTGATGTAGTGATACTTCTCGCCATCATTATTCATTCCTCGGTTCCGTGTTATTGTAACCGGGACACCGACAAGTGGATTGTGATGTGTGAAATCTATACTCCTAGCAACTCTGTTGCTTGGCAGTTAAATGGACAACAACCTCATTCTTAGCGTGCTGATTATTAAATCATCATTCTAAGACAGATCGTGCTACCTAGTCCTTATTTCTGGTGCACCCTCCGATCAATGAGTTAGGATTGTGTCAATCCCTCGCTCTGTTGATCATATCGTCTTGCCCTGGAAAGCAAGATTGTTCTCGAGCTTAGTAACATATCGGTGGTTCGTGATTTTCTGAATATCTTCTCGGAAGTATCACTAGGTCGTCACCTGACCGCTATGTTGAGTTTGTAATCAAGTTGGTTTCTTGTAACCACCCCTTCTCCAAGGATCTGTGTCGGGTATCCCTGAGCTAGTTGGGTAAGCTGAACAACAACTTGGAGAGTTGGGAGATAAAAGCTGCCTGACTTAGTTCATGTTAAGGGATATCTTGTGTGTGTGTGTTGAAGAAAGATGATATCTTCATCAATTGATCCTCGAGGCCAGTTGTTGGAGCTATTGTCTTGCCAAAATTTTGATTTGAGTGTGGGCTATTCTCAAATCAAATCAGAACCAACGATGTTCGTAATGTTGTCTTACTCGTGGATTTTCCTCGAGCATACACCATTATGTCTTTTGGGTCTGACCAATACTATCACCTTGTTCACATAGTTATGGAATTCCATCTCCATGGGAATTTGGATGAATTGTTGTTGAGCCCATCGACAACACCCTTATCTCCTCCATGATTTTGTTGAACATTAAGCTAGTGTTGGAAACTTCTATAAGCATTATCTTCATGTCCCGTTCATGAAGCATATGTTCAAATGTAAGAAGTGACTTCCTCATATTCACGTGCATTTAATGTAAGTTGCCGCCATGAATTCGATAAAGTCAATGTTGCTTCCTTGGAATCATCCCAAGTTAGTCACACATGTGCAAAGTATACTATGGTTTGGTAGATTAATTACCTCTACTCCATATGTATTCCGTAGCACACCAAGCCACTGATTGATTTGTTCAAGGAGAGGAAGTTCCTTCTTAAGAGCAAGACTTATGCAAGGACTTCGATATCCTCGATGATGGTTTCCCTCCTGAACTCGGTAGTGTTTTATTATAAGACTACTGTGTGGTCATGCTTGTCTCGAACAACGTGTTCACATGTTGTAGCAGAACCAGCTCATGTTTTGGAGCTTGCTATCGTAGTTCATTTCCCGAGAATCTCGCGACTTCATCTCGTCGATTTGTGATGCAAACTTTCATTTCTCTTTCTAGACCTGATGAGTCTGGAATGTTCTGACACCAACCAGATCCGAATCTCAGGCAGATGTGATGGTTGGAACATTTCCCAAGAACTATAATATTGGTCTCGCGATAACCGGTAAAGTGGATGTCATGGCCAACACACCCCGCCGGAAGACCTATTATTGTAGTATCTTGATTGAAGAAGTTAGTCACCTCCCCATAAGGACTTCGTAGGATTTACTCCTTAGTTGTTCCTTATGTATTCTTAAGTTCCCGAAGTCCGATCTTTTACTTGATGTTCTGCGAACCAAACCATTTTAATTAATGGGTTGCACTAGAACATCAAGGAGAACATTAGAAGTGGAGTGCTAAATGTCTCTCGGTCGATCATCCAGATTTAGTCCCCTTGGCCCCGCTAAGGTGAAATCTGAGAAAGTGTTGTCTTCCTTTGTATCTGCATCCTCCACCGGCATTCGTCATGGTAGTATGTTGTGTTGCCAGGATCCCTGACACGGATATTGGTAAAACCTTGATGAATATGGAAATGCTCAAGTTCTTGAAAGCACGCACAAGCATTAGGTTCTATCATAGTTACTAACCGGGATTGTTCTCAGCTTCCCCGGTTATGCTATAACCATTCCAATAGTGGAATCACTCTCTGCTATTGAGTTTCTCCCAGTTACTAGAATCATTCCCAGCACTTGTATTTTGTTCCCAACTTGCACTGTCATTGTGCCATCCTATCTTGGGTCCCATCCATTTCCGATGATAAGCAAAATCATCCCTTGTGTTGTCTTCAACAAGGTAGTCCACATCATCCATTCTGGCCCGAGAATGTCTTTCTTTTGGACTCCTTCAAATGATCGATTATGATTTGCCTTAAGCTGGTATAAAGAGCCTCAGTGATCTTTGAATCAAAGGTAATTCTTTTTGCCACTTAAGGGATGATTCTACGAGCCACCTTCCCTAAGGTGCCCCGTTATGGAATCATGGCAGTTTATCCTTGCTACTTGGAACCCTCGTCAAATTGCTTCCTCCGTCCCTCCTGATGCATGTTTTGCCTCTCAGCTCCAGAGATGTTTCTATGTCTCATTACGTGAATTGATCTTGTGATCATTAATATGATCCTAAGTTGCTCGAATCTCAGGAAGATCGATTCTTCTAAAATTCTTCCTTTCTACTTGTTGTCATGTGGGATGGAGTTCTCAGAGCAAGACTTCGAGACAATGATGGTGATCGAATCAACGTTCATTTGAAGTGCAACTTGGATCGTGAAGATTATATTAGTTTGCGCTTCCCTTTCATCTTACCCTACGCTTGAATCTTGGGTCGAGATTCTTGTTTAGTGGGGGTGAGTTGTCACATCCTAGCTAGTCCATGCATTAGAGTGTTGCATCATGTTTACCTTTCATCAGAAATTTGAAATGGGGAAGATAGAACCCCCAGAACCCTCTGAATCCAACTAGGGTTTACTAAAAATATTTTCAATGAACCTGAAATGCCCTTCTAAAATGTTCATCACCTTTGCCTTGGTCCTAAACCACTGTCAGAAGTGATGCACAGATTTCTAGGTCACTCTAAGGTCACTGGATTAAATCTCTAACTATTTGAATTTGGGCATTTAAATTATATAAAATATTTCAAATGCTCAAATAATCCCAAACTAAAATGTTCCATGCTGGAAATATTCCATCTAAGGACCAGGTGCAGTTTGGTGATTTTTGGAGTTGCCTAGGTATTTTTAGAAATGCAACAACCTACAGAATATTAAAAAAACAGAAACAAAAGAGAAAGTCTTACCTGGCGCCACCCAGCAGGCCCACCTGCCGGCCCAGCCCAGCCACCGCTCCAGCGAGCTGCTTGACTTGGCCAGGCAGGCAGGCAGCTGCTCGACGGCGAGCATAGCATGCGTGCCACGCAGCTGCCCGCCGCCTCGCCGCTCCCCTTGTCCAGCTGTTGACGTGGGACGAACCCTCTCCCTCTCCCCGACCCCGCAGACATCCGCTCCTCCCCCTGTCTCCTCTCTCTCGCTCTCCCCGACGTCGTCCGAGACGTCGTCGTCGCCGCCGCTCGCCACAGCCACGTCCAACACCGTCCCCGCGCCCTCTCACCATGTCCGGACGGTTCGTCATCGTCGGCTACGTCGACTAGCCAAGCCGCACGACGCCGGAGCCCCTGCATCATCCCCGTCGCCGTCGTCTTCAACCTCGGGCCGCCCAGATCGTCGTCGCCGTTCCGACCGCACCGAGCCCTCCCCGAGCACGCTGACCATCCCTGCGGTTTCTCTGTGAGCTGCTGAACCACCCCGTGCTTTCTGTTTCACCCCTAGAGTACCATAGACGCCGCGTCTCCTGTGCCCGAACGCGCCGCCGCCTGACCTCGTCGCCGGTGCTGCTCCGGTGACCATTTGGTCGCGGGCTTGTGCCCGTCACACTCCTCGCGCCGCGTAGAGACCGTAGGTGTTAGCCACACCGCCTAGGCCACTGCAGCCACGCGCACGAGCTGGCCCGAGCTTCGGCCTCCGCCAAACTCGTCGCCGACGATGCTCCGGCCACTCCCCGGTCAAGCCATCACCACGGCTGGATGCGGGCGAGCACCGGCTGCCCATAGCTGCTCTCCGCGTAGCAAATGGAGCCCTGTGGGCAAAACCCGTAGCACGCCGCCGCGTCTGGCCTCGCCGGCGGCTAAACGCCGGCAGGCTTTGACCCGTTGACCGGCGGGTTTGACCCCGCTGACTTAGTTGACGAGGTGGGGCCCTTTGCTTATTAACCTAGTTTAGGTTTAATCAAAATTAGTTAGTCTAATTAGCTACTGACAAGCGGGACCCACTGGTCAGGTTGACCTGGATGCCCCCGTTGACCCCGTGACGTCACCCTGACGCAGTGCTGATGCATTAATTCAATTACTGGAATTATTCTTATACAGGAAATTCCAGAATATAACCAAAACTTCTAAAATTCATAGAAATTCAACCGTAACTCCAAATGAAATAAATTATATATGAAAAATGATCAGAAAAATCCAATCTATCCATCTGTACCATTTTCATGCATGTTAGAACAACTTATAGCTGCTGTTTAGCACAAATCATATAAATGGCATTTAAATATCCACATATGGAGTTTGAATTTGAATCTTGGTTTCAAACCAACTTAATTTAATATGGTTGCTAGTTGCATTAGCTCAATCAACAGCATATTGCCATGACGTTATCATGCATCATATTTTTTGCATTGCATTGATTGTGTCCCTCTTTGTTTGCCGGTAATTGTCCCCTCTCGATAGACGTGGTTTCGACAACGAGTTCGATGACACCGATGAAGAACTATAATATTTTCAGAAGTGCGAGGCAAGCAAAACCCCCTTGTTCATTCCGATACAATCCTACTCTCTCGCTCCTGCTCTCTTTTACTGCATTAGGACAACAATGATTCATCTGTTATTTGCTGCGGTAGCTGAACCCCTTTATCCTCTGCATGACCTGTCATTGCCACAGTAAATAGATGAAACCCACTAGCATGAGTAGGAGTTGTTTGAGCCCTGTTGTGCCTACTCATTCATGTTTGTTTGTCATGCCTGGTGTCGGGTCTGATTCATCGGGGATGAATCAGAGGTGTGTGAACATGTCCTACTGTGTGTGAGCTAAGTGTGTGAACACGATTTGGTAAAGGTATCGGTGAGAGGCCATGTAGGAGTACATGGTGGGTTGTCTCATTGAAGCCGTCCTCAGGAACTGAGTTCTGTGTTTATGATCCATGATTCAGCTAATACCATGCATTGGCCCTGAAATATGACCCCGCTCGACTTCTTAATCACCCTTGTCCTCTGTCCAGGAGTTGCAAGTAGTTTCTGGTGTTTGTAGTATGCTGGAGGCCGTGCGCAGCGCTGACCGAAGGGGTGAGCTGTGATGCGGTAGGCACGTGGCACGGTGTACCGGGCGCCCGTTTGGTGTCTCGGGAACCCTACACACATCGATTGGGGCTGTGAGCGAAACTCCGGCCGGATCTCCTCATGGATGGAACCCGAATAGGCGATAAACCTGGACTAGAGACTTGAGTATTTAGGTAGGTCGTGGTCTACACCCACGCCGGCTTTCGCTTGAAGTTTGCCGAGCACATGTCGTGTGCAGATGCTAAGTGGTGGAAACATGTATGAAGAAGTACACCCCTGCAGGGTTAACATCATCTATTCGAATAGTCGTGTCCGCGGTAAAGGACTTCTGGGTTATCTATAACAGTTCATAGACAAGTGAAAGTGGATACTCTAAAATACGCAAGATAAGCGTGAGTGCTATGGATGGCGTTCTCGTAGGGAGACGAGAGCAGATCCATAGTGGTGTATTGGTTGGTGAATATGTGGACTCGTTTGCGCCACCTCAAAAGAATTACTTGCAGTAGTAGTTCAGGATAGCCACCGAGTCAAAGCTGGCTTGCTGCAGTTAAACCCCACCATCCCCTTTGTTGATAATGATGCATATGTAGTTAGTTCTGATGTAAGTCTTGCTGGGTACATTTGTACTCACGTTTGCCTATTTTATGTTTTTGTAGAGAGACTTCGGTCTCGCTAGTAGTTCCGCGTGGACTTCGACGTTTAGCTTGTTACCTTAGCTACGATCTTGTGCCCTCGGCAGGATCTGGTAGATAGTCAGGCTTCTAAGCCTTTTTCATTTGTAGATGTCTGTACTTAGACATGTTAAGCTTCCGCATGTGCTTTGATTTGTATGCTCTAAATGTTGGGTCATGAGACCTATGTTTGTAATATCTCGCTCCTCGGAGCCTAAGGAATAAATACTTGAGTCGTAGAGTCATGTTGTGATGCCATGTTGTATTTGCACATATCGAGCATATTGTGTGTATGTTATTGAAATGCTTGGTATGTGTGGGATCTGACTATCTAGTTGTTTTTCCTTAGTAGCCTCTCTTACCGGGAAATGTCTCCTAGTGTTTCCACCGAGTCATGGTAGCTTGCTACTGGTCCGGAACACTTAGGCTGGCCGACATGTGTCCTTCTTCGTTCCTGTGTCTGTCCCTTCGGGGAAATGTCACACGATGAATACCGGAGTCCTGTTAGCCCGCTACAGCCCGGTTCACCGGAGTCCTGCTAGCCCAGTGCTACAGCCTGGATTCACTCGCTGATGACCGGCACGTTCGATGCTGGGTCATGAATGCCTGTCCCTGTAAGTTTGTGCCACTTTGGGTTTACGACTAGCCATGTCAGCCCGGGCTCCTTATCATATGGATGCTAGCGACACTATCATATACGTGTGCCAAAAGGCGCAAACGGTCCCGAGCAAAGGTAAGGCGACACCCGTGGGAATACCGTGCGTGAGGCCACAAAGTGATATGAGGTGTTACATGCTAGATCGATGTGGCATTGAGTCGGGGTCCTAACATAATTCATAATCATTTGGTAATTACCATGCCGCACTACTCTCAGATCTTTGTGTTGATGTCACTTCATCCTGAATTGTTACTGTAAGTACACATGACTAGGGCAAAAATATAGTTACGACGGTGAAGCGAGCAAGACAGACTATCTTGTACATGGCAAAATAGGACTAACAATAATGTTACAGAAATCTCTCTTAGCTCACCAGAAGAGCGTGATGTTGGGGCCAAATCCAAAACACAGAGGTTACAAATTTAGACCACACACCACTACTGAACAATATATATATATATATATATATATATATATATATATATATATATATATATATATATATATATATATATATATACATCTGGGCTATTCTGTTACGCGTAACAGAATTCCGAGCGGTTGAACCGATGCGTACTCTTGTAGGTGCGGAGGACGAGGAGATGGTCTGCACCAGATTCCGCATGTCCCGCAATCCAGCAATCGAGCAGCGATGGAGGTCTGCCTTGTTGAGCAATCGAGCAAATCCACCACTACATCGGCATCCCACCCCCTCCCCCCAACTCCTCGCCGCGAGGACACGAAGGGAGAGCGACGATGCACCGGCGACAAGGCGAGCTGTGCCGTCCTAGGGGCGTCGCGGCTTGGGGCATGGGGGAGGAGGCGGAGAAGACTCCCGAGTTGTACTCCAGCGAAAGCCCACAGCCCCACGGATCCCGGCTGGAGGTCGAGCGCGAGCGTGGGGGAAGGTGATGGTGCGAGAGCTGGCACTGGCCGCGGGGGAGAGGGACGCGACAGAGGAGATGCGCCTGTAGATGGTGGGGCTTTCTAGGTGTGGCGGTGGTACAGTTGCGGCTGAAAAAACTACGCGCCGTAGTGGCGCTCCTCCCGCGGCGGCGCAGGCCGTGCACTTCCTCGTGGCGGAGGATGGGGCGGCTCGCTTGACTCGACCGCGGTCGTCCACCAGGCCTCTTCTCTGGTGTGTCCTCTTCCTGTTTCTATCCATCTGTAGTGGCGACCAAGTCAATTAGAGGCGACATGAACACTCGCGAGCTCCACATAGGCATAGCTTTCCACCGCTGCTGGTCTCTGCTTTCTCGTCTACTTTTCAGTTAAGCTGTACTGTATTTTTGGCTTCAGTTTTAGCAGCGATTCTGCATTACTATCACTCTGTCTGCCCTTGTGACATTTGGACTTTAGTTCAGCGTATTATTCGGCTCAGACGTCACTTTGTTTAGATGTATGTATATGCGTGTTGGCGGAAGAAAACTTGCTAGAGGTGATCTCTAATTCATGGCAAATTTGTTGGCAACAAGTATGGTGATTCATGGAAAGTAAAATGGTTATTTTCTCTAATCTAAACATGTGATAAATAAGATAGCAATTTCTGAAACTTTTATTTGTACTAATCGTTTGTTTGTAGTTTAACGGTTTATCATACTGTGTTCGAACTTATATATATATTTTATTCATGGAAAGTAAAATGGTTATTTTCTCTGATCTAATTCAAACTGATCATTTCTTTTATTTTGAACTGATCATTTTTTATTTCGAATGCTCATTGTTTTTACTTCAAACCCATTTTTTAATTTGAACCGGTCAATTCTTTTATTTCACACTGATCGTTGTTTTAAATTCGTACTGATCGATGTTTTCATTTTTATTACAAACCATTTTTTTCCTTTCTTGCACAAACATCGAACCGTCATGCACACTCTTTATGTAAGCTCAATAATTTTTTCTCGTAACTTTTCAATGATTTACGGTATCATAGTCCTCGAACTTGCATGGTTTATATCATTGAACTGAATGATGTTTTTTTTAAAGAAAATATTTTGTGTGTTTCTTTTTCTCAACTCAATTTTTTTACAACGATGTTTTGGACTTCTCGCGTTTTGCGACTTGAACTTTTACCATTTGAATTTTCGTGGGTTTTTATTTTGTTTGAGCTTTTTCCCAAACTTATCTGAGACGTCATGTTTGAACATACAACTTTTGTAGTTGTGAACTTCTAGTTTTTTACATTTATGAAATTGCTTTTTTCCTCCAAAGTTTTACTGCTACCAATTTTTTTTGCAAATTTATTGTCCCTTGAGTCAGATCTGATGCAATTTTTAATTTTTAATTTTTAATTTATGGTACTTACGGTACTAGATAGTTTGTATTGATCTATGCGTGTGTGTACTGAGCTATTTTCACAGACTGGACTTTATTCTGTTTTTTTCAGTATGGTTATCCTCATACTTTTCAACGGCTTATGTTATCATCGTCCTTGAACTTGTATGGTTTATATCGTTGAACTGAATGATATTTTTTCAAAAAGAAAATGTTTTGTGTGATTATTTTTTAACTCTTTTTTTGCAACGATGTTTTGTACTTCTCTCGCTTTGCGACTTGAACTTTTACATATGAGTTTTTGTGGGGGTTTTGAATTTCCTGGATTTTTTGCATTCAGTCGTTGCTGAAACATCAGACATGTCATTATTTGCACTTCACACTTCCGCATTTCTAATTTTTGGAAACGGTTTTCTCTTTCTTATTTTTAATTCAAACTGATAATTGTTTCTTGTTTGAACTGATCATTTATTTATTTTTAATCCAAATTGATCATTTTTTAATTTAGATTTTTTTAATTCAAACTGATCATTGTTTCTAATTTGATCCGATCATTTGTTTTTAATGCAAACCATTTTTTAATTCTGATCATTATCTTTAAGATTTGCAAATTATTAGGTAGACTTCTTTAACCTTTTGGCTATTGAACTTTCTTCTATCTATCACAAGAACTGATACAACAGATTTCTGTTTGAATTGTTGCTCACAAAAAAAGGGCCAATCTTGCTTTACAAAGTTTTACGAAGAGCTACAAAGATTACTATAAGATTTGTGAACTCAAGACCGTACATAAGTTGTACTGATCCACATGGGAAGATTTGCTACGTACACCTTATGGAATCATACAAGACACCATTTTTTCGTCTTTTTTATGCCATAACTACACATCAGAAAGTCTAGCAGTGCCATCTCTCGACATGGTCTCCTTTGCGCTAGTTACCAGTCTTGTTCCTTGGCGAAGCCTCAATTCCTATAAGATCAAAAGGGCAGGCATGAGAGAAAGATAAATGGAACCAAACCAAGCACACACTTCCATATATGCAACTAAAAGAACAATGACAATGACATCGAGTAAGCGGTTGCATCATACAATCAAAGAACTAATAATTACAAGAACCTTCCCTAGAAAAATATAACAGAAAACAGGAAAATGAGACATCGAGTAACAATGAAAAAAAAGACATCATATAACCAGGTTTGCATGAACTAATAGTAGAAACAGACTAATCAGGCTCTGTCTTCAGAGTGCAAAAGATGCACAGTGCACCATTGAGGCATTAAAGCAAACATTAGCAAGGCAAGTAGAGCGGAGCAAAATCTGCAGCTTCCATTGCAGTGGAGAAGATGTTGACATGCACTGGAGCATGGCATGCTGGAGTGATACACTTCGCGCCTACTCAATGTCATGGTACCCTGCACACACACCAGCCAACAATTAACCACGTGGACTAAAGTGGAGCTACAATACGAATTGAACTGGCTGAAATTTAGAAATTGAACTGAAAGAAAAACTAGACACCACAGGTACATCAAGAAAAAAACTGGAGTAGTTAGTACCAACTACTAAACTAATGTACTGGATATTGAACTTATAGATTGTATATTGGCGAAATTTTACACTTGACAGGAGTAATCAACATGAACGTTTTCTCTCGAAGTTACAACATGTATTCCTCCTAGATGATAATATCTGAACATCAGGGAAACAAATGTTTGAATGTCTGAGACAGTAGTGTCAGTGTGTGAACTTGTAGATGGAAACATAAAACATGCTACAATATTTCAGGAAACATGCTAAAATTGGTCTTGTTTAGTGATCAAGAAAATATTTAGAGATTGCAAGGAAGTAAGGTTGCAAGTTCAGACAGTCAATGGACCAAGAATTGTTTAAACACCAATGTAGGATACACATCAGTTTAGAATCAGCCAAAACACAAGTTCAGTATCAACACAACACAAGTTCAGCTACAGTTACCTTGAAATGAACGGAAAGAACAGAAGACCACACCATGTAATTTGGACATTTGGTATAGTCCGAACTCTGGCCAGAACCTGCTACCCATACTCCTGCGCACTGACGACTCTGGTGAAGTGGAGCTGATGGAGGCGGGGTTCATGAGCAGTGACTGGGCGTGCCTGGATTTGGCCGCTGAGGGTGATCCACGCTGGGGCTCGTGGTGGAGAGAACCAGTGGAGCATAGAAACTAATATATTGGACCCATGCCCCAGAGGCCCAGAACATCAGAAGAATTTGGATCAGGTTCATAATAAATTTGCATTGACAAGGCCTAGCTCTATATTGGGGCCTGCTCACATATCCACAAATTCAGACACCAAAACTGAAAGAAAATAATAGAATGTTAAATTTGACATCTCAGTTTTTAGCATCACTTCTAAAGTATGTGTTGGCCACGCTTGCTTTACATAGTACTACAAGATTTTTATTAAAAAAATGTACTACAAGATTTGTGAACATGAGGTCATAGAGAAGTTGTACTGAGAGTGTGGACTAGAGCGGCCGGACGAGGATGTAGCAGCACACACACACACCACTAGATAAGTTCTTCTCTCTCCATAACACATGTATACATACACACATCTCCAACTACAAGGAAGGATAGATGAGGTATTCCCCTCTATAAAGAAATATAATATCATTTAGTTCACTAAAGTAGCAATCTAAACGCTCTTATATTTCTTTACGGAGGGAGTAATTGATAAGAAAAAAAGGTATGCTAGAACGTAAACCTGGAAAGGGAAAAACAAGAACAAGAGATAAATCTTGAAGGCAAGCGCTCCATGATGGCATATAATTAGGTTGTTTTTATTTATTTTTGAACTGATGTTTTTCTGACATTTGAACTGATGTATTCTTTTGTAGTTGAACTAGTTTTTCTGTCGACGAAGGGAAAAATGACACAAGCAAGCAGAACCATGCTTTTCTAACCTCCTTTAGTGCTTTTTTTGGGAGGAACTGAATCCAACAAAACATGTGTAGAACATTTTTCAAAAGCATCTATGTGCCACAAACCAAAACAACAATGTAAAGCTATGAAAATCCCATCTTATACCTGCGAACCACCATGAGATACAAAACCAGCGGCAATCAAAACCACTAATCTTCATTTGTTTTTGTTGGACACGCACTGATCTTCATTTGTTTTTGTTTATTATGAACTGATGTACTGAACTATATAGGTTGATGCATATATAAAATACGTATGAGTGTGTTTTGATGATACAATACATGTTGAACTGATAGACTAGATCAAATTTGGAAATTTTCACAACCAGAAAAAGTGATTTTTTTTGTAACTTTTTTCTACACAAAGTATGTTCGCCGGCAACATCTTCATCACAAAGAAATTGAAGCAGTAGTAAACATGAACACGAACAGTGAGTGAGTGAGAGAGAGAGAGAGCTCACGAGGGAGAAGATTACAATCCTTGCATCACCGAGTGAAAGCACCTTGGTGGAAGAAAGTTGAAGCCGACAACCATGTACTGCTGCTCGCGACGAACTCGACCTCCCTGATGCCATGGGGTTGGACTGAACACATCTCTACTGTGCATGCAGAGACTACAATATACACATCCATTGATCATATTGCAACACATAGTTACAGATTACATTTAGGTGATATCTCTGTACTTACAAAGTTATTGAAGGTGAACTATAGCAAATGTTTATAGCCCAAGTGTCCATATAAAGATTATCTCTGTACTTACAAAGTTATCGCAAATTCTCTAGTGGACTTATCATTATTGTCAAAAATAATCAACATGAATGATCTCCACCAGTCACATATTTACTCAAACCATTCACACTCATCTGAGCTTTCCATTCAAGATTTCCTGTCCTATCTTCTTCTAAACAAATTGAGAACTTGAACCACATTTTTTTGGAAGCTATACTAAATGCTAGCACATATACTACTTTACAGTAAATAGCTTTCGAACAAAACATAATTGAAAGTTGCAAGAATTTGAATAGGAGGCAGCCCAACTCAGATGCATGCACAAGGTTAGTCAGAGCATTAGAACAAGTGCAGTCAGCTGCAAGCATAAGGTCAACCAGAGCATCAGAATAAGTACAGTCAGCTTCAAACAAATTTGAGATATTGAGGGAGTACAGGGGGGATGCCGGACCTAGAACAGGAGCTAACAGCCGAACCGAATATAGGGGCGGAGCACGGGGGGTGGCGTGCACGTGATTCATTGAGCGACCAGAGGCGGAGCTTGAAGTTGGACTGCAAAACCATGGAAAAGCTCGATTCCGCCAAGCACGGACAGGTGAGCGAAGCCGAGAGCGGACGGTCGGTGACGGGACTCGAGCTCCCCCGGCGCGAGGCATGTCATGCTGCAGTAGGCAGGAGGCAGTGGTCACGGTGCCTCCCTCGGAAATGGTCGACGCGCAAGATTCAGGCCACGTGCTAGGCCTCGAGTTTCTCGCACCGCAGGGGGAAGGTGAGTAGAGGCACGACCGCAGGGGGAAGGTGGCCGGAGGCGTGGCCGCAGGGGGAGAGGTGGCCGGAGGCACGGCCACCGGGGGAAGGTGGCCGGAGGCGTGGCCGTAGGGGGAGAGGTGGCCGGAGGCACGGCCGCAGGGGGGAGGTGGCCGGAGGCGTGGCCGCCGGGGCAAGGTGGCCAGAGGCGCGGCCGCCGGGGGAAGGTGGTAGGTGGCGGCGCGGCGGTCGGAGTCAGGGTGGGTTGGCCCGATCCAAATTTAGTGGGGCTAGCCAGGAGGGAGTTTTTTCTTTTTCAGTTTTTGTTCGCGTACCGGTTCGGGAAAAACACAGCCCGTCCTATATAGGGTGGCAGGGTAACAGAATATTATTCTGTTACCGGTAACAGAATAGTCCAGCCCTATATATATATGGAAAATCCATCCTACCACCCGGTGGTAGTTACCCCACATATCTCATATACTACCATGTGGTACTATATATACTATTTTATGATTTTAAAGATGTTCATATACTATATCTAAGATATTTCAAAGCAAGTTACATGAAAAAAATGCATATGAGCCCATACTTTTTGTTATATTTGTGAAATACGTACATATTTGTACGTAAAAAAGAGCATACTCAAAACATGTTACATACTACCTAAAAATTAGTATATATACCACCTAATCATTGTTATATAATACATACTACATGTGCATACTCTCGGTTTCGTTAGATACTACATACAATATACAAAACGCAAGTGCTGGTAACTACCAATGCTTGTAGGAAACATTTGTCCTATATATATATATACACACAGTCTATTCTGCTACTATTAGCAGAATAACTATTCTGCACACCACTTCTGCACTGCACGCTGAACGCAAGTGCACGTCATTCTTTGAACCAAGTGTGCTGCAGTACTCACACGAGTGAACTTCTCGTCGGAAAAAATTGCACGAGTTATTTTTTCTGGTACTGTTTTCGCTCTAGTTTTTTAACCGTTTATCGGAACGAGGCGTATAATATATCATTAGAAATCTATGGATTAAGCGCAACTTCGCCATGTTGAACACTTTTTGAGATCCCTTGCGGTTTAAGAGCAGTTTAAAAAATGGCGCAGCAGACGACGAGTGGCAGCGAGCGTATTTTCATGATTTTTTTATAAACCGTTCATCAGAATAAAGCAAATGATACACATCTGGAAAAATATGATTGAGGCGCATCTTTTTCATATCTATTATTTTCCGTAATTCGTTACGGTTTAAGAGCAGTTTCAAATTTGCTAAATCACGGAATTCTGTTTTTTTGAATTTTTAGCAATTTTCGTACTGTTTTCGCTTCAGTTTTTGAACTGTTTATCGAAATGAGGCGTGTGATACGCCGTTGGAAAGCTACGAACGAGGCGCAACTTTCATATGTTGGAATGTTTTTGAGAATCTTTATGGTTTTTAGTTAATTTTGAAAATCGTACGGCTGACGACGAGAGGCAGCGGCCTTTTTTGTGAATTTTTCACAATCCGCTGATCGAAATGATTCAAATTATACGCCGTTGGAAAGATATCGACGAGGCGCAACTTTTTTGTGTAGAACACTTCCGTTAATTCCTCATGGTTTAAGAGCAGTTTCGATTTTACAAAAATGCGGACACTCTGTTTTTTGCGACACCCAAATCGTCGTATGCACTGCATCAGATAGACTGCTTCAGACTGAAAACAACACTGTATCTGATAGACTGAAAATTGTCATGCGTACGCGACGAACGAAGTGCACTGCTTCAGACAGATGAGTGCACTGCTTCAGACCGAAACCGCACTGCATCAAAACGAAGTGAAAATCATCGTGTGTACGCAAACAATGAAGTGCGCTGCATCAGATAGATCAATGCACTGCTTCAGACCAAAACCGCACTGCATCAAACAGATGAAAATCATCGTGTGTACACATGTTTCACTTTGGATTGAAAATCGCACTGCATCAGACGGGCAAGTGCACTACATGTTTTTGCCTGAAGTGACGGGCAAGTGCACTGCATGTTTTTGCCGGATGTCAATTTTCTCTGATGACGGATGTCAATTTTCTCTGATGAAGAAGTGAAGTGCGCTTCACATCGACTTTTTCATGTTAAACATTTTTTTGGGAGAGTGTTTCCCATTAACATGTTTTTGGGATTGTAGCGGCGAGCCAAGTGAGCTTCAGAACACTTTGGATCAGAGTGCACTTTTTTAATACATTTTTTATAAATGGTGTACTGTAGACAAGAGTGCACTGCATTTTCTTTTGTAGTCTCTTACTGCACATGGCAAGCGAGTGAAATGTGTCAAAAAATAATGCTTCCAGACACAAAAAAAACTACACATCCAAACTACTTTCCCTCTAGGACCCAAATCTGTACAACTCGCTCTTGAACACATCAAATTCACAAGTGGTCTTCTAAACAAGAATATTTCCTTTCTTGTTTTTTGCCTCCATAGTGGATCAAAGAAGGAGTGCAGAAGGCAGTAGCACCTATCTGAAAACTGCACTAGAGATACATCAGCAATGAACTTCACCAGAGCACATCTTTTGTAGGAAAAAAAAATCAAACCCCACACTCAGCACCAACTGAGTTGATTTTGGGGGCTTTTTGCAAGCTGCACCCGCGCACACACACGTCGGCGTGGCCGTCAGAATGCAAGAAACTGAACCTCATCTTTTGGAGTAACACTGATGTGAGCTGCAAGAAAACTGGATTAAGCAATGCAATTTTGAAGACAAAAAAGAACTAATAAAGATCTGCACCCCAACATTGCTCACTCGGGAAGTTCAGCAGCAACAGCACAAGCGAACTACTCACCAGCGACACCGGTGGCGATGCAGTTCATCGAGGGGAGGTAGATGGTCACGGCTGAAGCCGTGGGACTGACGCCGACAGAAGGTTGGTGGAAGAGGGGGTTCAGAGAGGGGGGGACCAACCGAACTGCACCACTCTTTCTAGGTTGAGGAAGTGCACTCGTCGGGGTCGAGGAAGAGCGCAACAACAGAAGAAATCACGAATCCTTGGCGGTTGAGCTTCGGGACGCATGGGACATGCCGCTGGCTCACAGATCCGGCGTCTCTGCGGGAGGTAGGGGAACGGAGAAGGCTGGGCCGCGAAGGTGCGGGCCCAGGCGAGACGACGGTGCGGGTCTCCTCCCCGCCTTGAACCACCACCACCCATCCTCGCCCCCCCGAGGATACCACCGCATCCCTCCCCGGCACCGGACCCCGTGGATGGGCGGCGCGGCGGCGGCCTGTGGAGGGGAGTAGGGGCACTGGCGGCCTGGGGAGCGGCGGAGTCCGGCGGCCTTGGAGGGGCGGCTACATGCACGACAAAGGCCAGATCTGACGGGGCGCCATGGCTGCTCTCGGGGACCCGAGGGTGGAGGCTGTGGGGCGGCGGCCGATGTCGATCCAGTGGCCGACGCGGTGGGGCGGGAGGTGAGGGCGGCGGTTGGAGGCCGGGGTAGGCGTGGG